>NC_134359.1:284962393-284989388 GCF_048569485.1 Anomaloglossus baeobatrachus | reverse complement strand
ATCGCAACAAAACATTAAACCTGGGACAGTGGTGTTTCCTTGTATATCATGGTCACCTACACTGGGAGTCGCTTTAAGTTTTCATCTTACTATAGTATCAAAACCTTTGGGACCGTGCTGGACTACCACACACAACCTGTAGACAGGCGTGCTGCTGGTTTTGGACAAAGGCAGTCTTGTTTTCTAGCACTGGCTCTCCCAGGTTGACATCTCTGCGGCTCCTGTTGGTTGCTATAATAACGCTTGCTCTGGTGGTCACCCAACTTTCTGCGAAACTGAAATAACCAAGAAACAGACGGCACCAGGACTTTCACAGGGCTTGGAATAATGTCTCCAAATGTAAAGAAAACATAAGTAAATTGAGTTGGAATAAGAGCACTTACGACCGGCCTTGTTTATGACAAGCAATTTTCTTCTTTGAACCGTCTGACACAGCGGGACTAAGCCTATTTCCACGTCCTGCAACCTTCGAGTAAAAGTAAAACGAGCTATAGGGGAATTTAATGGGGCCGTAACGCAGAAGGGTTGAGGCAAATTGCTAGGGACAGCTAGAACGGCTCAATTTTGCAGTCGAGAGAGGGGAAAATACCAGACGTTCCCTCTCTGCATTACGATTTTTTTTTTACTTTGCTCAGTCTCAGCAATTATCTATTCAGCGAGCGATGGGGAAGATACAAAAGGGTCTCTCATACGCTCTGACAAAGGCTTGGCCGACGCGTAAGTGCAGGGCCGGGCACCATGACACATCCCTGGACAGCACCAGCAGCATCGGTTTACATCCCCTGCAGCGCGAGGGACAATTAGGGTATTGTGGATGCCGAAATATGGGCATCGCTGTGGGGAAACACGGTGACAATGAGCTCGTTTGTAGTGGAGGTCGAAGCGGATGGGACATCGCTGGAGCGGAGCAAGATAACCGCGTTAACTGATACTTACCGGGCGCGACAGATTAGGGTGGAGGTCGGAAATGTTGACGAAATCTTGACGGAAGGTGCAAGACGCCATCCTCTAATCTACAAGGTCAAGAGAGTGGGGGAAAAAAATAATTCTTATATTACCAGCAGGTTCATTTATTTATTTATTTTTATTGCTAATTAATTTAATCGTCATACAGCGCCATTTTCCAAAACCAAACTAATAAAAAATCATTTTTTAACGTCACACATAAAGTTAAAGGCGGTATCCAGCTTCTAAAAAAAAAAAAATGGCAGCACTTTACGACTAGGTGCCAAAAATACGGCACGCGACTTCTGCGGCCACTGATTGGTTACTGATATCATCGCAGCGGGAGTCCAGGCTTGGACCCGCTTTTCTTCAAACTCTTTCCAAAAATCAAAATCAGATGAGAATGCATGTGTGGATGTATGCCTCCTGAATACAAAGCATTGAACTGGCTATATTTGGTTATCCAGGGGGTGTATATGCTCGGAGGGAGGAGCTACACTTTTTAGTGCAGTACTTTGTGTGTCCTCCGGAGGCAGAAGCTATACACCCATGGTCTGGGTCTCCCATAAGGAACGATGAAGAAATGGTGACTATTAGTATATTTTTGGGGTATTAGAGCATTTGCAGCAATTATTGGATCACCTTCTTTTTAATGTTTAATTTTTGCCCTTTTGTTTTTACCTCCTCCCCCTTTTTCCCAATTTTTTTTAATTTTTTTTGTCCCTCCCCATAGCCATTTGAGGGCAGAGTTGCAGTTTCTAATGACACCATTCACTTTAGTTTAATGTATTAAAAAAATGGAAAAAAAGCAAAATGTGATGAAAAAATAGCAAAACAACCCACAATTCTGACAATTTTTTACTGCATAACAGGGAGTTATAATGTGTACGAGTACAACAATACCAGAAATAATAATAATAATAATAATAATAATATTATTATTATTATTAATTTAACATATATTATTTGTATTATTTTTTATTACTATTATTATTCTTATTCTTATTCCTATTATTATTAATAATAATAATAATAATATTTATTATGCTTTATTTTATTTTTTTATTATTTTAACATTAAAAAAAAATCTTAACTTTTGTAAAAATAATTAAAAAAAAATTGTATGCTTTGCCAGTTTCCGCCACCTGTAACTTTTCTTTATTTCTCCACCGATGTAGATGAGTGAGGACTTATATTTTGTGTGGAAAGTGGCCATTTTAATTGATACCATTTTGGGGTTTATACGGTGTTTTGATAGCTTTTTATTGCATATTTTTTTGGGGAGGAGGAAGAGGTGTGGTGTCCAAAAAATAGCAATTTGAAGTAGGGGTTACATTATTTTTTTATTTTAATAAATCAGACATTTATGAAAACAAAAATGTTGTAAAATGCTGCAGAAAAGGAGAGGTAATTTCAATTTTTGGGGTTTTTTGTATTTTATTTTCTATTTTTAAAACCTTTTTTTAATTTTACATTTTATTTCATTTTAATTGATCGCTAGCACTATATACCGTCCCATTATACTGTATCGCTGTATATAGTACAGAATGCAGATTCCTATGTGGAAGAGGAGGACCAAGATGGCAGCAATGTAAAGACAACATTCACCACAGGGAGAAGAGATGTGATAGGCACCCAAGATTGGGCCACTTAAATGCCAGAGATGGACATCAGCATTTAAGGGGTTAAACAGCAGCGATCGGAGCTGGAGGCAGCAATGGGGGGGTGACATTCAGCTGTGGTAACCCAGAGGACCCATCGCAGGGGGAAGGGATGTGATAGGCACCCAAGTGCAGGATTGCGCCACTTAAACGCTGCTGTCAGAGGTGGACATCAGCATTTAAGGGGTTAAACAGCTATGATCGGGGCTGGAGGCAGCAATGTGGGGCGACATTCAGCTGTGGTAACCCAGAGGACCCATCGCAGGGGGAAGGGATGTGATAGGCACCCAAGTGCAGGATTGCGCCACTTAAACGCCACTGTCAGAGATTGACATCAGCATTTAAGGGGTTAAACAGGAGCGATCGGAGCTGGAAGCAGCACCTGAGCTCGCACCGCATAAAAAAACCCCAAGAGCTCTGGTCGTTAAGGGGTTATTGACTTTTTATAAGGGGGTGGGTACTTTTCTATGTTGGTTACTGATGGCAGCAATTGTCTGCATCATATCTAGTCGTCTTAGGATTTCTCCAAGGTTACAAAAAACATGGCTACCCACAGAGCTCCAATGAAGTGAATGGGCTGAGGGTGTAATACCACACGCACGTTGCGGACAAAGGCGGCCATGCTTTGTCCAACCATCTTATTTATTTCATCATCGTTTTTTTTGGGATTCACTTCATGTATTTTCCTCCTCAAAAATCGGCGCCATTCTTGCTCTAGGGCCTGAGGAGCAATGAACCAATGTAAGGAAAAGAATGGCACCGTTTGTTGAAGAGGTCAGCCATGTTTGCCTAATCTTATAACCCCCCTTTAAGAATACGTGAGGTAAAATAATTGGAGGGGTGTACGATTTGTCAATTCAGCCACTTTATGCTATGGACGGGTGATCACAATGGCCGGAGAATTCGCAAAAATGCAAAACTGGGCAGAAGACAAGCAGATACACCAATATATACAGGGGCTACAACTAATACAGTCATTGTGAGGGCGGAAGAGGGATCCAATGGCTGCCGTGTCAAGAAAACATCAATGTAATGTGGCGACATTTCCATTATACCAAAGGTAACAATGTCCTGAATCTGTAATGTCAACCGCCTGCTACACACAGTCCCTGAGGAGGGGCAGAGAGTGCACTGTGTGTACAGAGAGGAGGAGTCACTGCTGACACTACACTGCCCCCTGCTGGCGAGGAAGGCAACTGCAGCCTGGGTCCTACTGAAACACAGTTATATTCCTGTACATAGGAGCAGTATTATAGTAGTTATATTCTTGTACATAGGAGCAGTATTATAGTAGTTATATTCTTGTACATAGGAGCAGTATTATAGTAGTTATATCCTTGTACATAGGGAGCAGTATTATAGTAATTATATTCTTGTACATAGGGAGCAGTATTATAGTAGTTATATTCTTGTACATAGGGGGCAGTATTATAGTAGTTATATTCTTGTACATAGGGAGCAGTATTATAGTAATTATATTCTTGTACATAGGGAGCAGTATTATAGTAGTTATATCCTTGTACATAGGGAGCAGTATTATAGTAATTATATTCTTGTACATAGGGAGCAGTATTATAGTAGTTATATTCCTGTACATAGGGAGCAGTATTATAGTAGTTATATTCTTGTACATAGGAGCAGTATTATAGTAATTATATTCTTGTACATAGGGAGCAGTATTATAGTAGTTATATTCTTGTACATAGGAGCAGTATTATAGTAATTATATTCTTGTACATAGGGGGCAGTATTATAGTAGTTATATTCTTGTACATAAGGGCAGTATTATAGTAGTTATATTCTTGTACATAGGGGGTAGTATTATAGTAGTTATATTCTTGTACATAGGGGGCAGTATTATAGTAGTTATATTCTTGTACATAGGGGGCAGTATTATAGTAGTTATATTCTTGTACATAGGGGGTAGTATTATAGTAGTTATATTCTTGTACATAGGGGGCAGTATTATAGTAGTTATATTCTTGTACATAGGAGCAGTATTATAGTAGTTATATTCTTGTACATAGGGGGTAGTATTATAGTAGTTATATTCTTGTACATAGGGGGCAGTATTATAGTAGTTATATTCTTGTACATAGGGGCAGTTTTATAGTAGTTATATTCTTGTACATAGGGAGCAGTATTATAGTAGTTATATTCTTGTACATAGGGAGCAGTATTATAGTAGTTATATTCTTGTACATAGGAAGCAGTATTGTAGTAGTTATATTCTTGTACATAGGGAGCAGTATTATAGTAGTTATATTCTTGCACATAGGGAGCAGTATTATAGTAGTTATATTCTTGTACATAGGGGCAGTATTATAGTAATTATATTCTTGTACATATGGAGCTGTATTATAGTAGTTATATTCTTGTACATAGGGGCAGTATTATAGTAATTATATTCTTGTACATATGGAGCTGTATTATAGTAGTTATATTCTTGTACATAGGGGCAGCATTATAGTAGTTATATTCTTGTACATATGGAGCTGTATTATAGTAGTTATATTCTTGTACATAGGGGCAGCATTATAGTAGTTATATTCTTGTACATTTATGGCAGTATTCTAGTAGTTATATTCTTGTACATAGGGGCAGTATTATAGTAGTTATATTCCTGTACATAGGGGCAGTATTATAGTAATTATATTCTTGTACATAAGGGCAGTATTATAGTAGTTATATTCTTGTACATAGGGGCAGTATTATAGTAGTTATATTCTTGTACATTTATGGCAGTATTATAGTAGTTATATTCTTGTACATAGGAGCAGTATTATAGTAGTTACTTTCTTGTACATAGGGGTAGTATTATTGTAGTTATATTCTTGTACATAGGGGGCAGTATTATAATAGTTATATTCTTGTATATAGGGTTCAGTATTATAGTAGTTATATTCTTGTACATAGGGGGCAGTATTATAGTAGTTATATTCTTGTACATAAGAGCAGTATTATAGTAGTTATATTCTTGTACATAGGGGCAGTATTATAGTAGTTATATTCTTGTACATAGGGGCAGTATTATAGTAGTTATATTCTTGTACATAGGAGCAGTATTATAGTGGTTATATTCTTGTACATAGGGGCAGTATTATAGTAGTTATATTCTTGTACATAGGGGCAGTATTATAGTGGTTATATTCTTGTACATAGAGGCAGTATTATAGTGGTTATATTCTTGTACATAGAGGCAGTATTATAGTGGTTATATTCTTGTACATAGAGGCAGTATTATAGTGGTTATATTCTTGTACATAGAGGCAGTATTATAGTAGTTCTATTCTTGTACATAGGGGCAGTATTATAGTGGTTATATTCTTGTACATAGAGGCAGTATTATAGTGGTTATATTCTTGTACATAGGGACAGTATTATAGTGGTTATATTCTTGTACATAGGGGCAGTATTATAGTAGTTATATTCTTGTACATAGGGGCAGTATTATAGTGGTTATATTCTTGTACATAGGGGCAGTATTATAGTAGTTATATTCTTGTATATAGGGGGCAGTATTATAGTAGTTATATTATTGTACATTGGGGCAGTATTATAGTAGTTATATTCTTGTACATAGGAAGCAGTATTGTAGTAGTTATATTCTTGTACATAGGGAGCAGTATTATAGTAGTTATATTCTTGCACATAGGGAGCAGTATTATAGTAGTTATATTCTTGTACATAGGGGCAGTATTATAGTAATTATATTCTTGTACATATGGAGCTGTATTATAGTAGTTATATTCTTGTACATAGGGGCAGTATTATAGTAATTATATTCTTGTACATATGGAGCTGTATTATAGTAGTTATATTCTTGTACATAGGGGCAGCATTATAGTAGTTATATTCTTGTACATATGGAGCTGTATTATAGTAGTTATATTCTTGTACATAGGGGCAGCATTATAGTAGTTATATTCTTGTACATTTATGGCAGTATTCTAGTAGTTATATTCTTGTACATAGGGGCAGTATTATAGTAGTTATATTCCTGTACATAGGGGCAGTATTATAGTAATTATATTCTTGTACATAAGGGCAGTATTATAGTAGTTATATTCTTGTACATAGGGGCAGTATTATAGTAGTTATATTCTTGTACATTTATGGCAGTATTATAGTAGTTATATTCTTGTACATAGGAGCAGTATTATAGTAGTTACTTTCTTGTACATAGGGGTAGTATTATTGTAGTTATATTCTTGTACATAGGGGGCAGTATTATAATAGTTATATTCTTGTATATAGGGTTCAGTATTATAGTAGTTATATTCTTGTACATAGGGGGCAGTATTATAGTAGTTATATTCTTGTACATAAGAGCAGTATTATAGTAGTTATATTCTTGTACATAGGGGCAGTATTATAGTAGTTATATTCTTGTACATAGGGGCAGTATTATAGTAGTTATATTCTTGTACATAGGAGCAGTATTATAGTGGTTATATTCTTGTACATAGGGGCAGTATTATAGTAGTTATATTCTTGTACATAGGGGCAGTATTATAGTGGTTATATTCTTGTACATAGAGGCAGTATTATAGTGGTTATATTCTTGTACATAGAGGCAGTATTATAGTGGTTATATTCTTGTACATAGAGGCAGTATTATAGTGGTTATATTCTTGTACATAGAGGCAGTATTATAGTAGTTCTATTCTTGTACATAGGGGCAGTATTATAGTGGTTATATTCTTGTACATAGAGGCAGTATTATAGTGGTTATATTCTTGTACATAGGGACAGTATTATAGTGGTTATATTCTTGTACATAGGGGCAGTATTATAGTAGTTATATTCTTGTACATAGGGGCAGTATTATAGTGGTTATATTCTTGTACATAGGGGCAGTATTATAGTAGTTATATTCTTGTATATAGGGGGCAGTATTATAGTAGTTATATTATTGTACATTGGGGCAGTATTATAGTAGTTATATTCTTGTACATAGAGGCAGTATTATAGTGGTTATATTCTTGTACATAGGGGCAGTATTATAGTAGTTATATTCTTGTATATAGGGGGCAGTATTATAGTAGTTATATTATTGTACATTGGGGCAGTATTATAGTAGTTATATTCTTGTACATAGAGGCAGTATTATAGTGGTTATATTCTTGTACATAGGGGCAGTATTATAGTAGTTATATTCTTGTATATAGGGGGCAGTATTATAGTAGTTATATTATTGTACATTGGGGCAGGATTACAATTTATTTACTTTTTTGGATATCTGTTCACAGTATATGACGTACAGGCTTAGAGTAATCATGAAATAACCTGTCATCCTATGCGTGGACTGTGGCATTATTCAAAATCAGTGTTTAACCCTAATGAGTCGACGTCCAGACTTTTGCGGTAGAGTTTGGGAAATTCTGTATTTCATCGCCATGTAATGCATTATTTATTACCGCACTTCAGGAGCTAAAATAGCTTCCACCTGTATTTCTACATATGTTGTGTTCGTAGTTGCCTGCCACAATTAATAGACTGATGACAGCCGGGACGGGGTCAGGGATTTTCATATCAAAGACCCTATGATGACTCACGCTCACAGCGCTGACGCCTTTTGGGGTGTTTTACTTGTGTTTTATGCACTTGTCACAATATATAGTCATTTCTCACCTGGTCAGGATCTCTGCTTGCTGTCAGTGAATGAATACGTTGATCTTTACATCCAGAGTCGTTGTGTCTCCTCTCCTCCACTCAGCCATTTTCCATATTCTGCATGTATGGTCGGTACGGGACGATTCCCAAACTTACAAATGGGGGTTCACCGGAGGTCACACTCACATCCTGTACGTTTTTGGGATCCGGAATAGCTCCTCTTTTATGTCATCCATAACTGTTTCCTATCTCTTCCTAATTACAGCCAGATGGACGGCTCGCGGGGACTCGAGCGGCGCTGTAATTTTGTTTCATTACCTTGACATGAGCCATTCAGATACTGGAGGCGGATAATGGCGGCTGCTGACACACGAGCTCGGTGGGAAATCAGCGGCGATGACTGAGTAATGGAGATATTTTACACGCCGGCGTTACAGGTGCTGAGACACTGGAAGAAATCGCCATTGTGTCCGGGCGCTATTGCCTTTCAGGTCTCCATTCACTGAGCTGGTGAGCGGGACATTGTGCAGATCTCTCATCGGGACCCTGACAAATGAAAGATGCTAAATGATATAAAAGGGGTCACTCCCAGCTTCTTAAATGGATTTAGTCAGGTAGAGCTTGTAAATACAAACAACTCTTTAATTTACTGCTTATTAAAATTGTCATCCATTCTTGAGATATTAACATTTTTCTTTTGTTTACAACTTGTTGCCTTGGAGACCGACCACCGCTATTAGACAGCAGAGCATGCTCAGTGCTTACAAGTTCCTATCTATTAAAGGGAACCACCCATTAGGATTTTCATATATAAAGTAAAGCCAGTTGTCACGCTCCCGGTGTACCGGCACCGCTTCTTACCCACTGATCCAGTCTCTATGTCACAGCACCACTCCTTACCCACTGATCCAGTTTCACTGTCACGGCATCACTGCTTACCCACTGATCCGGTCCACGTGCCCACTGGTCACGGCTGCCGCTCCCGCTCGTGTTCCCCTGCGTCCAGGTCCCCGGTGTCTGACTCTGAGTGGTCTGACTCTAAGTTGTCTGGCTTTGAGTCTGAGGCCCATGCATGTGTATAGGGTGGGCCGCGCCCACTCACATTAACTTATAGGCCTAGCACTCCTGAAGCAGGATATGACATGATGCCGGGACAGGTATATAAGGCTTCCCTTTCCATGTGGGCGGCGCCTGTTCAATGTGTTCCTTAGGGCTAGGTGTTCAGGTCCCTTTGTGCCTTGGCAGTGTTTAACGTTGTCTCCTTCGCAGAGCCTGTGCTACCACCTTAACACAGTCCAGACTAAATGATTGTCCAGGAGGTCCTCCGGTGACTGTCAGCGGTGAAGACCACCATCAGCCTGTGTCCGTCTCTGATCCCCGACTTCGCCCGGCGACCTCAACCTTCACGCCCAGCTGGACCCAGATCCCGTCTGTTGTTCCAACCCGGCACCTGAACCTGATTCCGGCACTATCTCCAGGATCCCTGTGGCCCCAGAGACTTCGTACTACCAGTCCCCTGAAGGACGCTGTTCCCGTACCTACTAGTACTCCGGCTGCCGTGCATTTAGGCCCTCTGGTGGGGCGACCAGACAGTCCCTGTATAGGGGTTAGCTCTTGGTTGCCTCTCCAGGGGAGTCCGGTGCACGGGTCAGTGAATCCACATCCAGGACATTACACTAGTGCTATACTGGGGCTAGGATGCTGAATATAACCATGCTTTCAGTTCTGAGATTGGGTGTTTTATTACAGTAATATGTGCGAGTAAAGTTTACAGTATTGTAGTGCATTGTTAAAATGATCGCAGGATCAAGTCTCCCCAGGGAGACCTATATATCAACAGAAAAATAAAAAGTTATAGCTCTTTGAAGGTGAGGAGGAAAAATGAAAAGTAAAGTGCAGGTGACTTGTGGCGCCCCTGAGGCTTCAGTCGCCACAGGGTATTGCACCCAATTTTGAGTGTAATGCTAAACCCGTATCCTGAGGTGGTCAGGCCCTGTTTCACCACTTACACACTCAAATTCACATCAGGTTACCCCTGTCCGTACTGGGGACTGGGCTAGGGTCAGGTAATAAAGGGGTTGCCTACAGAGTGGCATTTACAGGATGCCCTCATACAAGGGCCACAGTTCCACTAGCTTAGGACCTGGGAAGGGGAGGAGCGGCCAGCAAGGGAAGTCAGGAGCCAACACAACAGTTAGAGAGTTCTCCAGCAGGAGAAAAAAGGAGCAGACGTGCTTCATGGGTGCTCCAGTGGGAACTAGGAGAAGTTCACACGGTTGCCAAGGGGAGAGGAAATCTGTGCCCCTCGGAACCGGTGCCACACAGGGCAACAGTACCCTAGGGAAGATCATACTCCATGTTCGTTTTCCAGAATCTGCCTGGACAGGGAAAGTTTCAAGCTTCCCTAACCACACAGCGCCCTAGACCACAGTGCCATATAGGATCCAGGGCCTTGGATAACTTCAGACCCCACAGCGGAACCGCGACATCTGCGTATAGGGACAAGAGTTCAACTCGTGAAACCCAGGGTCCTCTCATATCTTCAAGCCAGGGGATCCACAGTACAGGCGCTAAAAAGAGGGAATGCACCGAACACCACACCGGACTGATCTCTAAAAGGATTTGAGTTTGATGGAGCCCATCACAGCAAGTGTCTGGTATTACCCGGGTGAGTGACATAGCACCAAAAGTGAGTAAACAACCTAGAACCGCAGTCATAGACTCTGTCTCTTGATTGCCAGCGCCCGCCATTACTGCTACCCCTCTCATCATCCTCCCTGGGACCCGCTCCACCTGTGGGGAGCGATACCATCCCTGGCTGCTACTACCATCCGCCCCGGAGGACAGCGACAGCCGCAGCGGCCGATTCCCTGGCCGCATACCACAGGTGGCGTCACAATATTCATCCTAGTACTACCCCATCATCCTTCCCCAGCCATCTTCTGTACACCTCAGGACAATGGAGCCGGGCTAGGCCGTCTGTGACAATGACAGTCGACGGCCCAGCAACGAGTAGGTTAACTGCCTGCCTCAATGGGCCATACAGACTGCTCTGCCAGCCTATGGAAAACGTTCTCTTCTTCACTGACTGTGACAGCGACTCTGGGATCGTCATTGGACCCCCTTATTGGATTACGCTGGACCCGGATTAAGGATTTTCCAGGGGAATGAATTGGTTAATGAGGGGGTCTATTGTCTTTATTTCTTTAATCATTTTTTCTTTTTGTCTTTCAGATTCGCTTTTGTGAATCGTCGTGGACCAGCGCTATGGATTACGTCGGACATTTTTTTTGTTAAAATTTGTAAAAAATTTGTGAACAAGGGATGAAGTTTGGGGGGTATTTGTCCAAATAAAATGTATTTTCCTTTTTTCAACTACTGAATTAGTAATGGGGGGTATCTGGTAGACACCCACCCATTACTAATACCAGGACTTGATGCCAGCTGGAAATTTAGAGCTGTCATTAACCCCATTTATTACCCCGATTGTGAATGTACCAGGGCAATGGGAAGAGCTAAAGGCCCTGTCACACACAGAGATAAATCTGTGGCAGATCTGTGGCAGATCTGTGACAGATCTGTAGTAGATCTGTGGTAGATCTGTGGTTGCAGTGAAATTGTGGACAATCAGTGCCAGGTTTGTGGCTGTGTACAAATGGAACAATATGTCCATGATTTCACTGCAACCACAGATCTGCCAAAGATTTATCTCTGTGTGTGACAGGGCCTTTATGCGAAGTGCTGGGATAGCCACATCTAATGGATGCGCCACTTCTGGGGTGGCTGCAGCCTGCTATTTTTAGGCTAGGGATGACTCAATAGCCATGGGCCTCCCTAGCCTGAGAATACCAGACCACAGCTGTCCGCTTTACCCTTGGCTGATGACCCAACTTGGGGGGATCCCACATTTTTTGTTTTCAATTATTTATTTAATTTTAATTTAGTTTTCTAGCCTTATCCAATAAAACATCGGATGGCTCTCGTCCCCTTTATGCGCCCGTGTGAGCGAGACCCTTATAGTGAGTGTTCAGTGTGGAAATATCCTGTCAATTCTATTTGCTCCATTTGCTGGACTTCATGATAGAGTTTTCTGCTTGAGGATCCTAATACCAAATTTAGCAGTAAAACTGGATCCTGAAAATTAAATTGGATAAAATAATCCTTATAAAAACTAAATGCAAAAGTTGTTTCATACAAGTAAAAAAATAGAAATATAAGATTGCAGTGATCTAACGGGCCACAAGATGGCACTGTAATAAACAAAAATATACTGTTGGCCCATTTACCAGCAAAAGCTGCCAAAACACATCAGCTGTGGAAATCTCCCTCCTATACTAATGGTTTGTTACAATGTATCAGGGCAGGTCAAATCTTGCAACCTGGAGACCAGACTAGTATGTAGTGTATGTTAGAAGTATGGTGAAATCAATAGAATGGCCCAGAAACTTGAGATCATTGCCTGCACAAACAAGAATATTTTGTAAAAGGGCACAAAGACATTCAATTTTCCTAGAAATACAATAGAAAGAATTCATGTAAGAACAGCGGCTACAGTACCTGGATGTGGTGGAAAGAGGCCACTCTAGCTGCCACCAGATTACCGAGGAGGTCAGTGGTCAAAAACTTGCGAGTGACTGCAAAACCCCTGCAGAAGATTCGGTGGCAGCAGGCGCTGATTTCTCAGTTTGTATAGTAAGGAGATGGTAAACGCTGAAGGTCCAGACTCCAAAACGTCACCTCCGTTGACCCAAAAGAGCAAGAAGAGTCACCTCCAATGGGCTACAAATGTTTTAAATAAGTCACAGAAGTTCTGGGATTCTGATCTGTGGAGCAATGAAACAAATCTGGAACTATAGATCAGTGGAATGTCTGTAGAGGGAAAAATGAAGCATAGGCTGAAATAAACACCCTGCCTACAGTGAAGTATGGTGGTAGCTCAGTGATGCCTACAGTTAAGAATGGCAATGGCTAAGTGATACCTACAGTGAAGCATGGTGTGGGCTCAGTGATGCCTACAGTGAAGCATGGTGTGGGTTCAGTGATGCCTACAGTGAAGCATGACAGGGGCTCAGTGATGCCTACAGTGAAATATGTTGGGGGCTCAGTGATACCTACAGTGAAGCATGGCGGGGGCTTGGTGGAGCTTACAGTGAAGCATGGCGGGGGCTGAGTAGAGTCTACAGTGAAGCATGGCGGGGGCTTGGTGGAGCCTACAGTGAAGTATGGCGGGGGCTTGCTGGTGTCTACATTGAAGCATAGCGGAGGCTCTGTGATGCTTACAGTAAAGCATGGCAGGGGCTCGGTGATGCCTACAGTGAAGCACAATGGGGACTCAGTGATGACTACAGTGAATCATGGTGGAGGCTCTGTGCTGCCTACAGTGAAGTATAGTGGTGTCTCTATGATGCTTTGCTTCAGCTGGCACTGAAAACATCCATGTCTGGAGGACAAGATGGATTCAGTTAAGTAAAAAAAAATAAAAGGAAACAGTATCATGCCTTCTATGAAAAAAATGAAACTTTTGCTTCATTAGACCTCTCAAAATGTCTATGATCTGAAGCATATCACAGAGTTCACAAAGGCTTGTTGTCAAATGAAGTCTTGGAAGATTCTGGAGTGGCTGTCACAGTCCCATGACTACAAATGCATAGAATATCTTTGATGGCTTTTGAAGAAGGTGGTTTCATCAGCAAACCCAAGAATATTAGTGATTTGGGGGCTATTGTCCATGAGGAGTGGGTTAAGATTCCTTAGGAATGCTGCGAGAACTTGATGTCTGGCTATGCATCATGTCTGCAGCAGGTTATAACAGCCATAGGGACTGTACTAAGCACTAAATATGGAAAGATGCATATTTCTGAGTCCGCAGTAGTCAATATAAGTGTCATTTGGAGTTGAATTTGTTATATTAGTTACGTTGATTTATTTTTTTGTACTTGTTTCATTGAGTTATTACTAACAGCGTAAAGGTTTTTGCCACTTGATCGTATATATGTGTGTCTATACAGTTTAGATGTATTTGTATGCTGTTTTGGCCACTGGATATGTGGACATTTGTAGCTAACATTGAAACCTTGAACACTATTGGGCATTTGGTGACATGTAATATTCATTTTCCAGATATGACTTCATGTGTTTCTGTATTCGTTACTTTGAAGCTTGTAGATTGTAATAAATATACATTACAGCTCACATCTGCAGATGGTGCCGACGCGGCATGTTTAGCATTGTATCACCGGGGACTTATCATCTCTTACAGGGCTGCTGAGTGATGGCAGCGGGTCCATGAGGGGCGTCGGGACATCAGAGTAAAGAAAATAAATGCATGACGTATAACTTTTTGTAGTTTGCTTCAGTATGCAGATTCTGGTGTAGATCCATATGTTTCTTAATTTAGAATGTATAGTGAACCACAACCCATGGGTCAATGACTGCAATGTATATAGTGTGACATGGGATCCATAGAATATTAACTACAGGGAGAAATACAGTAATATATTCACTGTAGAAAGACAAGATTACAAGATAGACAGATGCATGGTCTCCATACAACATTACAAGATAGACAGATGCATGGTCTCCATACAACATTACAAGATAGACAGATGCATGGTCTCCATACAACATTACAAGATAGACAGATGCATGGTCTCCATACAACATTACAAGATAGACAGATGCATGGTCTCCATACAAAATTACAAGATAGACAGATGCATGGTCTCCATACAACATTACAAGATAGACAGATGCATGGTCTCCATACAACATTACAAGATAGACAGATGCATGGTCTCCATACAAAATTACAAGATAGACAGATGCATGGTCTCCATACAACATTACAAGATAGACAGATGCACGGTCTCCATACAAAATTACAAGATAGACAGATGCATGGTCTCCATACAACAGTACAAGATAGACAGATGCATGGTCTCCATACAACATTACAAGATAGACAGATGCATGGTCTCCATACAACAGTACAAGATAGACAGATGCATGGTCTCCATACAACATTACAAGATAGACAGATGCATGGTCTCCATACAACATTACAAGATAGACAGATGCATGGTCTCCATACAACATTACAAGATTGACAGATGCATGGTCTCCATACAACATTACAAGATTGACAGATGCATGGTCTCCATACAACATTACAAGATAGACAGATGCATGGTCTCCATACAACATTACAAGATTGACAGATGCATGGTCTCCATACAACATTACAAGATAGACAGATGCATGGTCTCCATACAACATTACAAGATTGACAGATGCATGGTCTCCATACAACATTACAAGATTGACAGATGCATGGTCTCCATACAACATTACAAAATGGACAGATGCATGGTCTCCATACAACATTACAAGATAGACAGATGCACGGTCTCCATACAACATTACAAGATTGACAGATGCATGGTCTCCATACAACATTACAAAATGGACAGATGCATGGTCTCCATACAACATTACAAGATAGACAGATGCACGGTCTCCATACAACATTACAAGATTGACAGATGCATGGTCTCCATACAACATTACAAAATGGACAGATGCATGGTCTCCATACAACATTACAAGATAGACAGATGCATGGTCTCCATACAACAGTACAAGATAGACAGATGCACGGTCTCCATACAACATTACAAGATAGACAGATGCATGGTCTCCATTCAACATTACAAGATAGACAGATGCATGGTCTCCATACAACAGTACAAGATAGACAGATGCATGGTCTCCATACAACATTACAAGATGGACAGATGCATGGTCTCCATACAACAGTACAAGATAGACAGATGCATGATCTCCATACAGCATTACAAGATAGACAGATGCATGGTCTCCATACAACATTACAAGATAGACAGATGTATGGTCTCCATACAACATTACAAGATAGACAGATGCATGGTCTCCATACAGCATTACAAGATAGACAGATGCATGGTCTCCATACAACATTACAAGCTAGACAGATGCATGGTCTCCATACAACATTACAAGATAGACAGATGCATGGTCTCCATACAACATTACAAGATGGACAGATGCATGGTCTCCATACAACATTACAAGATAGACAGATGCATGATCTCCATAGAGCATTACAAGATAGACAGATGCATGGTCTCCATACAACATTACAAGATAGACAGATGCATGGTCTCCATACAACATTACAAGATAGACAGATGCATGGTCTCCATACAACATTACAAGACAGACAGATGCATGGTCTCCATACAACATTACAAGATAGACAGATGCATGGTCTCCATACAACAGTACAAGATAGACAGATGCATGGTCTCCATAGAGCATTACAAGATAGACAGATGCATGGTCTCCATACAACATTACAAGATAGACAGATGCATGGTCGCCATACAACATTACAAGATAGACAGATGCATGGTCTCCATACAACATTACAAGATAGACAGATGCATGGTCTCATACAACATTACAAGATAGACAGATGCATGGTCTCCATACAACATTACAAGATAGACAGATGCATGGTCTCCATACAACATTACAAGATAGACAGATGCATGGTCTTCATACAACATTACAAGATAGACAGATGCATGGTCTCCATACAACATTACAAGATAGACAGATGCATGGTCTCATACAACATTACAAGATAGACAGATGCATGGTCTCCATACAACATTACAAGATAGACAGATGCATGGTCTCCATACAACATTACAAGATAGACAGATGCACGGTCTTCATACAACATTACAAGATAGACAGATGCATGGTCTCCATACAACATTACAAGATAGACAGATGCATGGTCTCCATACAACATTACAAGATAGACAGATGCATGGTCTTCATACAACATTACAAGATAGACAGATGCATGGTCTCCATACAACATTACAAAATGGAGAGTTGCATGGTCTTCATACAACATTACAAGATAGACAGATGCATGGTCTCCATACAACATTACAAGATAGACAGATGCACGGTCTCCATACAACATTACAAAATGGAGAGTTGCATGGTCTTCATACAACATTACAAGATAGACAGATGCATGATCTCCATCATGCTGGAAAAAGCATTGTCCATCACTAAATTGCTCTTAGATGGTTGCGAAAAGCTGCTCTTGGAGGAAGCTTACATCTTGGTTTTTATTCATGGAGTGAGGGTTGGTAAATTTGTGAGTAAGCCAACGCTTTTGCTTTTCATGAAAAGCAACTCCACACATGAATGGTCTCAGGAGGTTTTACAGTTGGCATGACACAATACCACTTTTTCTTCTCTGGACAATCATTCGTCCAGATGTTCCAGTCTGAAGGTGGCTTCATTGAGCAAATAGCTTTAGCCTCTTCTCCTGCAGCCCAATCCATGTACTTCCTGCATGACAATCTGCTTTTCGCACATTTCTTGAAGAGACGTGGGTACTTTCCTGCTTTTCTTGACACCAAACCAGCCTCTAAAAGCCTTCACATCATGTGCAGATGCATTGACAACCTGTCTGCTACTATTCCTGAGCAAGCTCTGCAGTGGTGTTGAACCAATCTTCTAGCTCAGTGTTCCACAACTCCAGTCCTCAAGACCCATCAACACATCATGTTTTCACAATTTCCTTAGTATTGCCAAGGTGATAATTCCAACACGTATGTGTGGCACCCCTGAGGCCTCAGTCGCCACAGGGTACTGCATTTGATTTAGAATGCTGTACTGATCCAGGTGAGAAAGAGTTAATCACTGGTTTTTATCACTTTACACAGAACATCTAGCATGAGCCACCACACACAGGAAGCTAGACTGCAGATGGGGACCATAACAACAGGTAATTGCCACCAGTGCTGAGTCATTCCAGTGGGTGTGGGCTGCTCTCAGTGAGTAGGTAGAAAGAGACAGACAATGTGACTTGAGAGAGAGAACAGCTTGGGATAGAGAACCATCAACAGGTACCTGAGAGGGTCTGTGACTCAGCTCCCCCTCAGGGAGACCGACCAGGCACAACAGTCAGTCTGAGACACTGAAGGAGAGAGAGAGAGTACCAGGACATCATGGCCTCATGGACGCGGACAGACTGGAGGGAACCGGACCTGGGTGGACCGGGAGTAGCTGCAGACGGTCGGGTGAGCCTGTGAGACTGAGAAGGACACGGCAGCCAAGGGGAAGCTTACTGAACTGCTCCCTTGGAGGCTGGTGCAGACAGGTTGCAGACCCCTAGGATAGACCATACTTCATGTTGCTTCATCAATTCTGCAGGGCTGAGGGTAGACTAGGTAGTCCCCGGGCTAACCCCATTCTGAATGGGACACAACATGGAACTGGAGGTCCCAAGTCGCTTCATGCCATGGGGATCAACATTACTCTACGGGTGCAGAGGAGAAAGGTCTTATATGGTCACGGACATCGTTGGTTGCTCCTTGCTTACCCGGTATCGGCTGGGGCCCAGCACGACAGTGACCGGAACCTGGAGGGCAGCCTTCTAAAGAACTGTGAGTAAAAGACATGGACTTGCTGCCTCGGCCTGTTATTACCGTCGCCCTGCACTTCGGCGCCAATGGCCCCCTCCGCCGGTCGCCACCGTCCTCCTCGGGTCTCGCTCCACCTGTAGGGTACTGGACTACCTGAGCTGCGTGAACATCAGCCCCGGAGGAGAGCATCAACATCTCGCAGCGGCTAATTCCTGGCCGCACACCACGGGTTTCACTGCAAAGCATCCCCCATCCCCATCCAACACCTCTCCTGGGAGAGGAGAAGTCACAGGAGGGGTCGGCGGCCAAGACCCCCAGTCACCACAGCCACCGGTGATGCAACCCAGGGACCCTTCACCTTCCTTTCATCCCCCTCTACACCGGACAACCTTGCACCCGCTTGTTTGTCTTTACATCTAGCCGACAGGGCCACGGAGCCGGGTCAGGCCAGTCACAGCAGGAACCCCACATACCACTGGCCCGGTGGCGAGTAACCCACTAGGCCCCTTGGGACGCTACATATGCAATACTCAGGGAATCCTGAATACTTGATCTGTTGGTGGGTCTCAAGGACTAGAGTTGGGGAACACTGCTCCAGCTGAATCCTCTTTCTAAGACTGGCCTGGTATTTACTGGAATTTTTTGGGCACCTTGAATCCTTCTTCACAGCATCTGAACCTCTCTCTTTGATAAAATAAATGGGTAATTTAGAGGCAATCTTGCAAGCAGCAATGTCCTTGCTTGTAAAGCCCTTTTAATGTAAAATAATGTCTACCAGTTTAATTGGAGTAAAACAGCCGAGCAAAGTGTGAATAAATGTGGTAACAATTTAAAATGTAACCTTTAATATACTGATTAAAAGAGTAACAAACCACACAACATAAATGGTTGTAGAACCAACCTATTAAAAAGGAGCAATTTTTTGCAGGCTCCTGATATTACCTATTCAGGACAAAACTCCACATTTAAGCGGGAAAGAACCAATGATTTCCTCCCTCTGTGGTGATGAAAAGTAAAGACAACAGTAGAAAGGCTGTCAATCACAATAACCAGTGTTCAGCAGGGTCATATAGACAATACTTGCTAAATCTTGATATAACAAAGAAAGATAAGGTGGTCCAATGTAAGAGGGGGGAGCCAATTTTTTTGCCTCACATTACCCCACAATTGGCCACCATCGGACCTTATATGCTCCAGGACCTCCCAACGCGTTTCATAATTCGCTTACTCCTCAGGGGATAATGGTCATAAGGGAGCTTCACTGAAAAAGGACCTCCAGCATGTTGTGTCTGGGCCTGGCATAGAGCTAAGCTAGGCTCTATGCCAGGCCCAGACACAACATGCTGGAGGTCCTTTTTCAGTAAAGCTCCCTTATGACCATTATCCCCTGAGGAGTAAGCGAATTATGAAACGCGTTGGGAGGTCCTGGAGCATATAAGGTCCGATGGTGGCCAATTGTGGGGTAATGTGAGGCAAAAAAATTGGCTCCCCCCTCTTACATTGGACCACCTTATCTTTCTTTGTTATATCAAGATTTAGCAAGTATTGTCTATATGACCCTGCTGAACACTGGTTATTGTGATTGACAGCCTTTCTAGTGTTGTCTTTACTTTTCATCACCACAGAGGGAGGAAATCATTGGTTCTTTCCCGCTTAAATGTGGAGTTTTGTCCTGAATAGGTAATATCAGGAGCCTGCAAAAAATTGCTCCTTTTTAATAGGTTGGTTCTACAACCATTTATGTTGTGTGGTTTGTTACTCTTTTAATCAGTATATTAAAGGTTACATTTTAAATTGTTACCACATTTATTCACACTTTGCTCGGCTGTTTTACTTTATATTGGTGGAGCATACGACACTATATATATTACAGTTTAATTGGAGGTAACCATGGTTAACAGAAGACAATAAATTTGCTCTTCTAATTCAATCAGCATGTCACACTGATATCAGCTGTCTTGTCCTTGATAACACTTATTCTTGAGCTAACAATAAGATTATTGAAATGATGTAAGCAGGTATTTTTGTGGCAGGGCTGAAATTCAGGGAAAATGAGATGTTTGTGATTAAATTCATATTTATAGCAAGGAATCACCTTGCAATTATTTTTTTTGCAATTCTTCAGGTCACATATTATAACAATTGGGAGTTAGAGGGAACCGGACATCAGCAATGAGCAGGCAATTAGAATATTAACAATGGTGTTTGTATCTAAACTGTGTTTTTTATTATTTCGGCATAGTTATGAATTAAAAACTTGCCTCCTGATAAATGGATGGAGGGATCGATAGAGGAATTATAGATGGAGGGATAGACAGATATAGTCCCCACCCTGGATGTGCCCCATCCATCCTTACTATGGTCCCTACCCATCATCCCCACAGTCCCAGTCCCTAATGTACACTTGCTTTGGCAAAACTAATTTGTATTCGGTCCTGTCAATAAAGCTTATTTGATTTGATTTGATTTGATAGAGAGACTATAGATGCAGGGATAGATAGAGGGATAGATAGAGCGATAGATAGATAGATAGATAGATAGATGGGCACATGGACACATGGGCACTACCAATCAATCTAAAGAAAACCAACATCATGGTGTTCCAGAAGAGAAAAAGAAGATTTGACCAGCATCCTTCATCTGTCGTAAACGGCTGCACTCTAACAGGAACAGACAAATACACCTACTTGGGCCTGGAAATTCACCAGTCAGGGAGCTTCAAACAAGCCATAGAGACCCTGAAAAACAAGGCCTGCAAAACCTTTTATGCCATCCGAAGGAAATTGTATCATCTGAAGCCACCAGTGAGGGTCTGGCTAAAAATCTTCGATTCCATCATCGTCCCAATCCTCCTGTACGGCAGCGAAGTCTGGGGCCTTCACACTTACCCAGATTGGTCAAGGTGGGATTCCAGCCCAACAGAAATATTCCACCTGGAATTCTGTAAGCACCTTCTCCAGGTCCATCGAAGCACCTCCAACAGCGCCTGTCGAGCCGAGCTGGGCAGATTCCCTCTACACCTAGCAGCTCTGAAGAGGTCACTATCATTTCAGGCTCACCTACAGAGTAGCAATCCCAGCTCCCATCACCACAAAGCTCTGATATATATACGTGGGCCAGATGAACCAGGACCCCTGGCACAGCTCTCCCAAACCCAACTGGACAAAATAACCAATCACAGCAGCCTGACAAGAACCAGAATCAGGAAGATGGTAGACGAGGGCCAGGAGAGGTATGTCAGTGACTGGAGGACATCAACACCTCACAGAACCTGACCACGTACCAGAGACTACAGAGAGACTACAGACTGGCCCCATATCTGGAAAAACTCCCGGATCCCAGAGACCGCAGGACCCTGAGCCGATATAGACTCAGTGCCCACAGTCTAGCCATCGAATCCGGTCGACACAAGTGTGAAGCCCCACAGGTGTTGTGTCGGTGCATTACCTTCAGGGACTCCACTCGGCTGGATCTCCGTCACTGGTAGGAAATCTTCTGTTTGATCGTGACGCCACTCTCAGTATTGCGGTCAGTGGGGACCGCCACTGCAGGTTAGGGGTGCCTGGGGCTGATGATATGTGCAGTCAGATGTAGTAGCCTCCTGAGAGTGAGGCATGCCCCAGGGTCCAGTGTAGGTGCGTAGTACCACAAGGCGCAGAATAACTCCACACAGGCAGAATGTCTTTCAGGGTTTTTACTCACTTCAGGTGGCAGGGTGAGTAACCCGGGCGTAGCTGGGATGAACCAGGCGGGAACCAGGTGTCCTTCAGGCTGACTTGTGAGGGTGACTACTAACTCGCCTTCCTTAGCCCTTGGTGGTTTGGGGTGACCCCGACTTTTAGTCCCTATGGGGGTCACCCAGGGAAGTTGCTGAAGCCTCACTCCCCTTCGTTTGCCGTGTGCTTGTCGCCTGGGCCAGATCACTCCAGCTTCTTGCCTCCTGTGAGCTATGGGCCCTAACTGTGGCTACGTGGCTGCGGCTTTTGTGGTGTTGTGGTGTGGGCTTTGAGAGCCCCACACCGGCAGGTTTAGCAAAAGAAAGCTGGATCTATCTCCGCTCCGGGATCTGCCGCCCGTTTGGGCCTGGTACTCTCTAGCAGTCTCCTTACTTCCCACTCCGTGCCCTCTCTTTAGCTGAAGATGGATTTCGGGTAGCACTCCTAGTTGACCGTTCTCCCCCGTCAGTAGCCACTGCGCGGGCGCTGTTAGACAGCAACAGCCCCACAGGTCTGCTCCTCACTGAGCCCTATGGAGTTCTGCTCTAACTGACTCACTGCCCCTCCTCTCCTGTTCTTGCCTACGCCACCTAGCAACCAGACTCTCTTACCACACCCCTTGAGAGGAGATGGAGGCTTTTGGCCCCCTCCACTATTCCAGTGAAGGTCAAGGCTTTTCCCCCTCCTGGGATCCCCAGGGGTCCTCTCATGGGTACATGTGTGAGAGCTGATTACTATGCGCCTGTGTTCCACACCCCGGTCAGCCTTCTGGATTACCTGTATTGTACTGTCCCCAGCATGGGTGCAGTACTCAGTGGTGCCTGACCAGGTCAGGGGCGCCACATTCCCCCTTAGTTATCACCAGCACGTCCTCGGGCTGCAAGACAACATTTTAAAATGCATAAAACGTTAAAACATGTAAAACATTTAAAAGCACCAGGTACCATACATCACCACCCTCCACCCACAAGTCCGTTAACCCACCCAAAACCCTCTCACGTTGGCCGCGGCTTCAGCCACTTCTGGCAGGATGTAGTGGCGGCTTACATGGGCTGGTGGTTTCAGGGTATACCTGGCCTGGTGGATCCGCGCCTTCAGCCTCTTCTGGCAGGATGCAGAGGCGGCCTCCACAGTTGGTGCTGACCAGGTACCCTCTTTGTGGTGGAGAGCCAGGCCCCATAAACAGGCATGCTCTCTGGTTGCAGGTAAGCCAAGGCCCTATATACGGACGGGCCCCCTGGTTGCAGACGAGCCAAGCCCCTAAACAGGCTGACTCTGGTGGTGGTGGTGCCCTTTTGGTGTAACTATTTACACTGCGAGAGTTTGTGGCTATAGCCAGTTCATAGCCTTAAGGTTTATGGTTTTCTCACAATAGTTTTTGTGGGCACATGCTTAAACGTTGCAAAACAAACTTTCAAACTGGTCAAAACAGTAACTTCTCTTCTTACTTTACTTTTCTCTACTCCTCCATACCAGGGCTTGGGCCTGTTGGGCTGCGGCACCTGCTGCTTTCTTGCTCTTTGTCGTCGTCTGAGGTAGTTTCATCTGTAGGTTCCTTGTCTTTTCTTTCTTGATCTTCATCTGTTTCCTTTCCTGTATCTGTTTCTTTATCTCTGGCTTTTCTTTCTTCTTTGGGACATGGTGCTACATCAAGCGCATACAATCCTCTTTCGCCTTCATGCATAGTGAATTGTACTGTATTTCCCATCTTTAAGTTTCTGCCAGGGTGTCCTCTAGGCAGATGAGCGTTCACATCTCTTCTGTCGACAAATATCCCTTCTTTGATACCAGGGGCTACAATGAATCCATATCCACTTCTCAAATTGAAATCCTCCACTACTCCTCTGCAAAGGGGTCCTCTGACCTGGGCTTTGGCTCTTCTGAGGGACCGTTTTTCTTGTAGGTCTCTGGCTGTGACTTCTCTCTGCTCTGGAGACTGTGGTGCAGGGGACAGCGTTGTTCTGTTGCGACGCCTTGTCTTGCGGGCTGGGTTTTGCCGGGCTGTTACTTCAATGCCTGCAGGGCCCCAGGTGAGGTTTCTGGGCTGATCTTCGTCAGCAGACGGTGTCAAGTCCTCCTCATCCCAACGTGAATAGGGTAACATCTCCGGCTCTGAGTATTGCTCCACTGCCGGTGGCTCCGGAGTCAGCTCCTCAGCTTCCTGGCCTCCTCTCCCCCTTAGTTCTTCGCTGCACTCTGGTTGTGGTAGCGCTGGAGATGAGTGGTCCTCAGCTGGTCTGGGCGGTGGACTCTCTGGCGCGGCTGCAGGGGTTGCCTGAATCTCCTTGGGGGTATGCGGAGGGAGCAGATACCGATCCACCATCTCTTGTGGGAACTGGGCCTCTAGGTCAGCCTTCAGCTTCCAGTATTCGGGGTCCTCTCCTATCAGGGTCTTCCTAGCAGGGACCTCTTTGGACTGGGGAGTGGTGTCTGCTCTGGCCTTGCAGGCCGGGGTAAATGATGAGGTAATCTCTTCTTGGCGGGCCGCGCCTGGCATGGCGGCGGCCTGGTCTTGGCGGGCCGCGCCCTGGATGGCGGCGGCCTGGTCTTGGCGGGCTGCACCCGGCATGGCGGCGGCCTGGATCAGTGTCGCTGTTGCAGGGGGCTCTGTGCAGGCTGGGCTGGACGTCGCTGCAGCAGTCTGGGCTTGGCGGGCCGCGCCTGGCGTGGCTGCGGCCTGGTTCAGCACCTCACTTGCGGCGCGGACGAGCGTTGCTGCGGCGGTGGGGTCTCGGCGGGCCGGGCCTAGCAGGGCGGCGGCCTGGGTCAGCGTTACGCCTGCGGCGCGGATGAGGGTCGCGGTGGCAGCCGGTTCTTTGCGGGCCGGACTGGGCGTTGCTGCAGGGACCGGGTCTTGGTGGGCCGAGCAGGGCATCGCTGCGGCCGCTGGGGCTTGGAAGGCCGCACCTGGCGTGGCTGCGGCCTGCTTCAGCGTCGCCGCACCGGACGCCTCTTCGGGGACCGCGGGCGTGGCAGCAGGGGTCGGGGCACTTGCGCTGGCCGGGGCATCACTCGACTCACCCACCGGTGGCAGCATCGGTGTCTGCGTCATCGCCGTCCTGTCTGGCACTCGGCGCGCGGCTCTCCTTTCATAGGCCCGAACCGCCGCGGTCATCTCCAGCATTTCCATTCGTTCTTCCCGGATCTGCTCCACAACCCGAGTCTCCAGTCGGTCGCAGAACTGGGCCAGCTCCCGATACCACCAGGCAGCGGAGCCCGGTTCTGGATTTCTGCGGTCAGACGCCATTTCTTCTGCGCCCTCTTCTGCACGACTCTCCAGCTGTGGACTCGCCGTTGCCTCTGATAGCAAGCTGTTCAGTTTCTGCTCTGCCTCTTTCAGCAGCTCCTCTCCCAGCAGCAGGCTTGTGGCTTCCTTTCTGTCCCGACGTCTCTGGACGCTTCCACTCTCATAGCTGGCAAGGTCAGAACTCTGCAGGGGATCTCTGGGTAGCCACACCTCTTCGTGGGCGGTAACTTCTTCCAGCGCGGGCTGCTGTTGTTTTTCAGCGCGCTTTTCATGGTGGCAACATGGCGGCGCTTCCAATTTTTCAAGCGGACCGCCCAGGCACATGGTCACCTGTCTCAACAGGTCTAGTCCTTATCCTGTTCGTGACGCCAGATGTGAAGCCCCACAGGTGTTGTGTCGGTGCATTACCTTCAGGGACTCCACTCGGCTGGATCTCCCTCACTGGTAGGAAATCTTCTGTTTGATCGTGACGCCACTCTCAGTATTGCGGTCAGTGGGGACCGCCACTGCAGGTTAGGGGTGCCTGGGGCTGATGATATGTGCAGTCAGATGTAGTAGCCTCCTGAGAGTGAGGCATGCCCCAGGGTCCAGTGTAGGTGCGTAGTACCACAAGGCGCAGAATAACTCCACACAGGCAGAATGTCTTTCAGGGTTTTTACTCACTTCAGGTGGCAGGGTGAGTAACCCGGGCGTAGCTGGGATGAACCAGGCGGGAACCAGGTGTCCTTCAGGCTGACTTGTGAGGGTGACTACTAACTCGCCTTCCTTAGCCCTTGGTGGTTTGGGGTGACCCCGACTTTTAGTCCCTATGGGGGTCACCCAGGGAAGTTGCTGAAGCCTCACTCCCCTTCGTTTGCCGTGTGCTTGTCGCCTGGGCCAGATCACTCCAGCTTCTTGCCTCCTGTGAGCTATGGGCCCTAACTGTGGCTATGTGGCTGCGGCTTTTGTGGTGTTGTGGTGTGGGCTTTGAGAGCCCCACACCGGCAGGTTTAGCAAAAGAAAGCTGGATCTATCTCCGCTCCGGGATCTGCCGCCCGTTTGGGCCTGGTACTCTCTAGCAGTCTCCTTACTTCCCACTCCGTGCCCTCTCTTTAGCTGAAGATGGATTTCGAGTAGCACTCCTAGTTGACCGTTCTCCCCCGTCAGTAGCCACTGCGCGGGCGCTGTTAGACAGCAACAGCCCCACAGGTCTGCTCCTCACTGAGCCCTATGGAGTTCTGCTCTAACTGACTCACTGCCCCTCCTCTCCTGTTCTTGCCTACGCCACCTAGCAACCAGACTCTCTTACCACACCCCTTGAGAGGAGATGGAGGCTTT
>NC_134359.1:284899893-284957393 GCF_048569485.1 Anomaloglossus baeobatrachus | reverse complement strand
AAGAAAGTAAATACACTCTAATACAAGATGTAACCTGAGGATGAAACACAAATAATAGAACAGCCCACACCTTAAAAAGTAATCGTTATTTTGATTTAAAAAAAAAAAAAAAAAAAATCAATAGGACACATAACAATAGGAAACTGTGTCATATATTTTATTAGAGAAATCTGCTTCTTTCTCCTCCTGGGCTGATCATTCATTCTCAGTTCACAGGTAATATCTGTCTTCAGTTCATACAGATTTTCCCAAGGCTGAGATAGGTTACAGTTGGTGCTTAGAAAGTTCTATGGAGATCTTTAAAGGGAACCTGTCAGCAGAAATTTTGTCCAAAACCTAAAAGATTCCCCCTCTGCAGCTCCTGGGCTGCATTCTAGAAAGGTCCCTGTTATTATTGTGCCCCATGTGAGACCAAAATAAAGACTTTATAAAGTGGTACCTTTTTGTATTCAGATACTGTAAATGTGACACGGGGGCGGGCTTTCTGGCGTCCGTTATTCTGCCTCCTGGTCCTGTATGCCGCCCCCCATCGCTCCTTTCCATAGCTGATGCACCGCCCACTGCTCCAGCCATCCCCGCGCATGCCCAGTGCCAGTCTCACGGGACTGAGCAGTGTGACCGCTGGTGACGTGTGCGTAGGCAAGTGATTATGGGCGGGGCTGTGATTGTTATCAGCAAGTACCCGCCCATAATCTCGTGAGCGCGCAAACCTCACCAGCGGTCACACTGTGCTCAGGGTAGATGCTAGACTGTATGGGCTGCTTCCAGGGATGACGTCCCTTTTGTCACGTGATAGGGGCGTGTTCAAAATACTATCACGTGACAAAAGGGACATCATCCCTGGAAGCAGCCCATACAGTCTAGCATCTACCCTGAGCACAGTGTGACCGCTGGTGAAGTTTGCGCGCTCACGAGATTATGGGCCGGTACTTGCTGATAACAATCACAGCCCCGCCCATAATCACTTGCCTGCGCACACGTCACCAGCGGTCACACTGCTCAGTCCCATGAGACTGGCACTGGGCATGCGCGGGGATGGCTGGAGCAGTGGGCGGTGCATCAGCTATGGAAAGGAGCGATGGGGGGCGGCATACAGGACCAGGAGGCAAAATAACGGACGCCAGAAAGCCCGCCCCCGTGTCACATTTACAGTATCTGAATACAAAAAGGTACCACTTTATAAAGTCTTTATTTTGGTCTCACATGGCGCACAATAATAACAGGGACCTTTCTAGAATGCAGCCCAGGAGCTGCAGAGGGGGAATCTTTTAGGTTTTAGGCGAAATTTCTGCTGACAGGTTCCCTTTAACTATTGTTTCAGGAGATTGTGAGAATTTTAACAGCCACCACCAGGTGGAGCTCAAGAGCTTATGTCAGACAGTATATACATTTAATTCATTGAGAAAACAGTATGCAATGAACCCCTGAGCTCCCGCTAGTGGTGGCTGCAGGAAACTACTGTAGCATGTTATCATTTTACTCTACATTAAAGAATTGGAGCTGTATATCAAATAAATGAAAGGGCTATTTCTATCTGATCACATTTTTACCTATTTACAGGAAAATTAATAACCTGCTGATCACTGGAAGTTAGGACACTGGGAGCAATACCAGAACAAAGCTCTGAAATGCCCCAAAAGAATAGAGCTCCAGCCCTCTATTCATTGTCTATGAGACGGCCGAAAACAGCAAGAGTGGAGTGAAGTATCAGCGGTTGTAACCCAGTGATCAGACAAGATGAAACCAGGTAAAGATCTAACTCCAGAGCTGCACATATCCTCAATGTTTACCTAGGTATTGCACAACCATTACTCTTGTGGCCGTGCCTGGTACTTGTCACGCTGTACAAAGGGCTGGTAAGATGTAGTACAGCGTATTTCCCACTAGGTGGCAGCAGAGTAATGAAAGAGAGTCAAAGTAACACTGTAACAGAAAGGAGGCTGAAGTACAGCAGAGTAACTTCAGCAGGCAGTTCACAGGTAAACCACCAGGGGGCAATAGAGTAGTCAAACAGACAGGGTCTAACCGGGAAATCAAGTCACTGCAGAGAGAGGATCAAGATCAGGTCAGAAAAAAGAACCGAGGTTGGATGCCAGGAGATCAGGTATGTAGATGGAAACACAAAGGGCACAGGGAGCAGAAGACAAGACCAGAGGGTGAGGAGACACAAACACGGGAAGGAGGATGAACCAGGATGGATAAACAAACGACAGGAGATGAAAGTCAGGGACTGGGACAGACGGACGAATGGGGGAGGGTACAGGTCAGGCCAGGTAACAAGGAGTCAGATAAAATAGGAAATCTAACAAGAGCCAGTCACAGGCTGCAGAGCAAAACTATAACCAGCACTAAAATGCTGGTGCAGTGCCCAGATATAGTGTCTCCTGAAACTGGAACGAGGCCGATGGGAGTTAACCCCTGCCATAACCAGGTCGGATCTGGGAAACTCTGGAGCGGGGAATACCGGTCCTGGATCATGACAGTACCAACATCGGAGAGCAGTGTGTGTCACTGCCGACAAGATCGTCTGCTGCAGAACACCACTCACTACTAGTAAGGAACAGAATGCAGTTCCGCCCTGTTTTCTTCTTATCACCGCACTTTCCAGAGTTCGACAACCTATGCAATGCCAGCAGGTGCCGGTGTCTGGGCCCACCGGGGGATCCTCCGGTCCCCCAGTCGGCTAGTCCAGATCAGGTTTATTGGCTCCCAGCTGCAATATCAGGCACATACATAACCATATGTATGGCATATTGACTGGGTTGACAGAGAACCTCGTTATTTGCTGATTGTTGAGGAGCACGGAGTCAGACCTCCAAATATCATACTTAATGACCTATCTTAAAAAGTTGCATCATTATAGCGGTCAGAAAGCTCCCAGCTGCCCCCCTTATCAGCAGATTTTCCACTTCAGTCTGGTCATGGAGCACATGAATCTGATTTGTTCACCCGTCCTGTTCCCAGAGGAGGCGAAAACATTTACTAAAATATCAATGTGTAGAAATTACTAGAAAAAAAAACGCATCAGCCATGCACAAGGCCCATTAAAGCCGCCATACGTCTTTTATTGGTCAGTAAGCATCCTGACATTTGGAAATGAGGCAGTGACCTTTCATAAATCTACCGCCACACCATACTTTGTAACCTTTTTATTTGCTGAAAATGACCTTGTTCCGCGGATAATCAGAATAAATTGCCGGAGAGTTGTTTAAATTTTCTTTGTGCTTTTCTTCAGCGCTGCGTTGTCGAGATGAGCGTGCATAACACATGTGAAAAGTTAAAAAAAAAATAAAAAAACTGCAAAATAGTGCAGATATCTGTTTTTTTCAGTGTGTAACATGCTCTGTATCCAATCTTACTGCGTTCAACGTTATCAAATTTAGGAAAAAATTGTGATTTGACGACACTGTCAGAGGACCAAGAAATTAATGGAGAAAGGATTTAGGAAAATTTACATACAACGCGTTTCACCTGAGGAAGAGGACTGATCATGCTTGAAACCCTTTGTATGTGAATTTTAGTAAATCCTTTTTCCATTAATTTCTTGGTCCTCTGATAGCGCCCAGTCAAATTGCAATTTTTTCCTCCATTTTATTTCCTGATATTTATGTCCCGATTATTACCCCATTCTGATATTTATGTCCCCATTATAGCCCGATCCTGGTATGGTATATGTCCCTATCATGGCTCCATCCTGGCATATGTCCCCATCCTGGCCACATCCTGATGTATAAGATTCCCCATCACACCTCACACAGTAAAAAAAATAATACGATTATACTCGCCTTCCCTCCACTCCCCCGGTGTCCTCCTCCAATGATGTCATGCAGGCATCTGACCTTAGTGTGTAAGTGGTGCAGGACATGAGGTCACTGTCATGCACGCCCACTTACAACGCCATCAGCTGCAGGCATATTCGCTGCTCCACATGTCCAGAATTATGGGCGTGTGGAGCAGTGAATATCCATCTTTATCTTTAATAGTGGCACAAGTGAACAACTAGCCGTTGCAGGAAGTTGACTGCTGGGCGGTCACGTGTGCTGCTATTAAAGAACATGAATATTCACTGCTCCCCACTCCCATAATCCACCCCATTTCTCATCACTGGCTTCAGTGCAAGAGATGGGCCGGATTATGGGAATGGTGAGCGGTGAATATTCATCTCCTTAATCGGCGGCCGACACATAGCAGTGCAGTAACCCGACGGGTCTTTGTGCTGCAATGCATTTCAGCTGGATGCAAGCCCTCTGACTCACATCCAGTTGAAACAGGTGCTGGGGTCCGTGGGCCCCTTGTACCTTCGTGCCCTGTCGTGATTCTAGTCGCGATCGTTACACCCCTGTCTCTGTTATGTATTGACCATCAATAGATTATTTGCCAATCCAGACTATGTATTCATATGCCTTTGATATATGAAGACTTAGTTAGGACAATATTTAGTTTTTATTGATAGAATTTTGGGGTAGATGCAATTTTTCGATCAATTTTCATTCTATTATTTTTTTTTGTTTTTTACAAAAAAACAGCAATTTTTGCATTATTTCACTATTTTCATTACCGGTGTTTACCGTTAAGAAATAATTAATCCTTTCATTTTACTATACAGGTTCTTTGTAGTGTTGGTGTGAATTGATTTGCAGGCCTGGTCCATTGCATATGTGACAACTAGAGTTGTTGCGTGATGATTCAAAGGACGTGGTGTGTCAGCCACGAAAGTAATCTGTGATCGCTGGACACCTCTACTTTAGGGCATCCGTGGCTCCTCTTTTGATTAGACGATGTGACATCTGTTGTGAATACATTTTCCAGTTTGGGACTCCCTCTTGTGGTCAATGCTGGCGGTGCAGTTGATGTGTGGAATGAAAGCCACACACCTGTGGAGGATTGGCAATCAGGGTCAGATTGGGCTATTTAACTGAGTAGTTTTCTCTTCTTACTTGCTGGTGGTCAATGTCTCCCGTGTGTTAATGACATTCTGTAACCAGCTCTGCTCACTACCAGAACTCCTCTCAGATAAGTGGTCTTTGTACCTCTGCTGTTTGTTTTCCACTTTCTTGTTGTTTTTTCTGCTTTAATACCAAGCCTTGATTCCTATTTTGTCTGTCTGGAGTTCTTGGTGTAATGGGATCATTACCTGTTGGGAGTGTCTGTATACTTAGCTCCATTATTCTGCAAGGTATTGTGTTTATCATGCTTGGTATTAATTCAGTCTCTCATCTGTATTAGTTTTTTTGGATCCCAGTAACATTAGAGTGCTGATACAGTGGGGGAGAGGTTGTGTGACCTCAGGATTTTTCCATATCAGAAGTGCTGGTATATATTAGGGTTTTTACGGCTACAGACAGTTGCTCTTTCCTTTCCTTTCCTATAAAGATAGTTTGGGCCTCACCTTTGCTGAAATCTGTCTTTTCTAACTTTGTATTGTGTTTTTCTATATCACCGTAGCCTTTACATGTGGGGGCTATTTATCTATCTTTGAGAATTGCCCCGAGGCAGATTATCTTTCTTATATCTCTATCTCTGAGATTATTTAGTTCTCCGGCTTTGTCGAAGCGTCCAGGTCATCGTAGGCACGCCCCACGGCTACTTCTAGTTGTGTGTCAGGATTAGGTCTGCAATCCGTTAAATTTCCAGCCACTCTGTTACCTTTTTGGGATTCCGCATTTTTTGATCCTCCTCAATCCCTGAATCATAACAGACATCATTATTGCAGAATGACGTACAAGTAATCTTGTTTCAGGCCTGCTAATCAAAAGAAGAGACGCAGCTGCCAGAAGGTAGAAAGCAGCTCTCACGGTTTCCATCCAGCAGCCACAGATTATCAACGTGGCAAATATACTGGGTCTTTGAAATCGATTTCCTCCAAGTTTAGTTGTTACAAACGTGGCACTACCAAATATGTATAAACCGTCAGTCGGGCCTACCAGGCCTTGTCTCATGGCAGACCTGGAGACCATGGTGAAGCCTCTGGCTGCCATAGCAACCTATCACCACAACAGAGTTTTATGCATGGGGCCTGTATGGTGTCACATGGAGTCTGTATAGATATATATTCGGAAGAATGCCGCCATATGGTGCCTCTGCTTCTCTTCTACAAAAGGGGAATGCTTCCATAATTCGATATGACATATATAATTAGATGCTCATGAGTTTACAGTACACAATAGGGTGACAATGTATTTCGGCCATATTGGTTGTCAGCCACCTTTCGGAGACAGAGTTTGACTGTGTCTTGCACATACCGCCATCCTGTTTAATCAAAGAGGAGAATAAAGTGAAGGAGAGGAGATGTCACCTATTCATCATCACAAAGCCATACTTAAGGCTCCCTATAATTACCATGGAGGATCACCAAGCAGTGACCTTTTCCAGAACCGCTCATTCGCTAATCATGGCTGATTGCCTGGAACAGATGGCGGAGGACACTTTGTTCGCGTTAGATTGTTTGCATTAAGAACAGTAATGTAAATTCCCATAATTCATTGCACGGCGCCCATATTTATCATGGTGTTTATTTTCCTCCTTTGGCGGCGGGGGGCAGATCGTGTATCTGTGAGATGCGATGTTTGGCTCTGGCTCTCGTCACCGGTTTTATGACCTGGTTGTAGTTATTTTTTTACACAAATGTATATGAATGGGTTGCAAAAATGTAAGCGCCCACAATTGCTTAACACTTGAGATGGCCGGGGCCGGACTAGTAACTGTATCTTGGATGCTTGAGTTGTATTTCAAAGTCTTAGATGGCGGCCGAAACGTATGATTAGACAGCTCGGTACTAGAACATATTTTATATGCCACTGTAATAGTGCCCCATAAAGACCACTATATAGTGCCAATAGCCACAGTGCCTCCATCACGGTGCATGTGGAGATAGCCATAGACCCCATGAAATAAACCACAAAACCCCTATAACAGCTCGGATTTGACAGCCACAGTGCCCGAAGAAGACAGCGACACGTCCCCCTATAAAATGTGCTTACATTGAATAGCAACAGTGCCCCTCTGCCAGTCATCATAGTAATCTTAACAGTGCCCTATGAAGAAAGCCACAGAGCTCCCATAAAAGGGCTTACAAAAAGATAGCCATGCTCGTAAAATTGCCCCTTAAGACAGCCAGAGTGCCCCCATAAAAGTGATTACAGAAGATAGCCAAGTCCGTATAATTGCCCCTAAGACAGCCGAAGTGCTCTATAAAAGTGATCACAAAAGATAGCCATGCCCATATAATTGCCCCTTAAGACAGCCACAGTGCCCCCATAAAAGTGATTACAGAAGATAGCCATGCCCATATAATTGCTCCTTAAGACAGCCACAGTGCCCCCATAAAAGTGATTATATAAGATAGCCATGTCCATATAATTGCCCCTTTAGACAGCCACAGTGCCCCCATAAAAGTGATTAAAGAAGATAGCCATGCCCGTATAATTGCCCCTTAAGACAGCCACAGTGCCCCCATAAAAGTGATTACAGAAGATAGCCATGCCCATATAATTGCTCCTTAAGACAGCCACAGTGCCCTCATAAAAGTGATTACAGAAGATAGCCATGCCCGTATAATTGCCCCGTAAAACAGCCGAAGTGCCCCCATAAAAGTGATTATAGAAGATAACCATGTTCGTATAATTGCCCCTTTAGACAGCCACAGTGCCCCCATAAAAGTGATTACAGAAGATAGCCAAGTCCGTATAATTGCCCCTTAAGACAGCTGAAGTGCCCCCAAAAAAGTGATTACAGAAGATAGCCATGCCCATATAATTGCCCCCTTAAGACAGCCATAGTGCCTTAATAAAAGTGCTAACAGAGGATAGCCATGTCCATATAATTGCCCCCTTAAGACAGCCATGCCCATGTAAGTGGCCCTTATCAGTGCCACATGAAGAGATCCACAGTGCCCCCATAAAAATGCTTACAGAGGATAGCCACAATGAGCATTTAACAATGCCCCATAAAATCAGGGAAAATGCTCATACAGCAGTTCCCATAAGACAGCCACAATGTCACAGTGCCAGCTGAAGAAAGCCACAGTGCCCCATAAAAGTACTAATGGAGGATAGCCACCATGCCACATTAACAGAAAATAATGAAATCAGCAACTATCCCCCTTAAACTGCCCTCATAAGACAGCCACAGTGCTCCTTAACAGTGCCCTATAAAGACAGCCACAGTGCCCCCATAAAAGAGGTTAAAAGATTTACATAAAATATGTGAATCAGCTGATGCAGATTATAATGGGGTCATACTAAGCATCATTTCCTCAGATTACAGACTCATAATCTAAAATTAGGATGACTTCCATGCAGTTATCTAAAAAACAGTGCAATACACTGCTGCCATTGTAAAGCCGGTGTGCCATCGCTGTGGCGCCGCCCTCTCAGACACCAAGTTGTGTAATGCGGGGGCTTCAGAAACATGGCGCCGGAGATAAGCGCTATGCGCAGAGGCCCACTCCGGCGCCATGTTTCTGAAGATTAGATATTTACATACAGCCAGAGGGAGGGAGGGAGGAACAGGGGGGGCGGGGAACACGTGCATAACCAGCCCGGACATCAGGAGAGAGGGAGGAACAGGCTGGTGGGGGGGGCGGGGAACTCCTGCATAACCCGCCCGGACATTAACAGAGAGGTGCACACGTGAATCAAAAAGTGCACGAAATTTCAAACTTTATAAAGATGAATTTCACTGCCTAAACACCCGAGCTGCACCCCAATGGTATGTACAGCCTGTGCCTGATAGTGCCAGTACTGCACTGGCTGCAGCTTATACACGAAAATCCTGATGATTGGTTCCCTTTAACCCCTATACAGGAATTTGGAATTACACAGGGCCCCGGTGATCACTACCTGTGGAAGGCTGCAGTCCGATGAGAGTAGTCGTCAGGCAGGGTCAAACCGGGAAATGCAAAACAGGGACAGAATCACGCAGGCAAGGACGTAATCAGAAAACAAAGCAGAGGTCAAATCCGGATTGGGCAGCGAGGTACATAAACAGCAGGCAGAAGGGTAGTCAGAAAACAAGCAGAAGTCAGAACACCAGAATCACTAAACAGAACAAGGCAGGACAGGAACCAAGAATACACAGAACAATCTCTGGCAGTGGTCAGCAGACAGAAGGGGGCATTAGAAGGGTGTGGTGTCTTCCCATTGGCTGTAGCTGAATGATGGTAACTTCAGCTGGGAGACACCCGCCACCTACAGTCAGCCAGTGGTACTGCAGATCCCAAGGAAACCCAGCCCAGTGAATGAGCAGAGCCTGCGCCCACCGGCGCCACTGGCATCGACTCCTCTCACGTCACCAGCACCATCCACGGCAGGAACACGGCGTCACCTGGTGATCGAAGTAGAAGTCGCTGGAGCGGACTCCGGTGGGGACGTAACACAGTGCCACATAATGAATTAGTATATACCACCATATAGTGTAAAAAAGCAACCATAAAGTGCTCAAATTACTGCTATATCCATACCACCACCATGTAGTACAGAAATACTGCAATACAACAACCAAATAAAAATAAAATGCCTAAAATAATTCAGAAAAAAAGTTATACAATGACTAAAAAATAATGGGGGTGGTCACAAGCCTTAGGTGGAAGGCCCTCTGTGGTGCCCCAGTTGTGGCCGGATAGGACTCGTAGCCTAAAGGCGATCCGTGTTTTTGAATGTGACATCTGCATTGTTTTATTTTAATTTATTTTCTAATTTTATCTGTACAACCGGTGACAGATGTGTAGCGCCCGAAGGCCGCCGTCAGCTGTAATTCCCGCAGATGTTCCGCACGTGTAGCGAAACGAAGACACGTTAGCACTATTTACACTGGGAGAACAATAATTAAGGAAGGCTGCACCAGTCAAGCGCTCGGGCCGTCCTCTGCCATCCTCTGCCATCCTCTACCTTTGAAGTGACAAGAGTCTGTAAACAGGAAAGAGGGGCACAGACGGGGGAGGAAGCACTTTCCTAATAAAACTGTTTGTTTCAGGCCATGGACATCCAGAGAACACACACGGCAGGCTCTGCCAAGCATCTAGTGTCACACTTTTCTGATAGAAACTGGAACCAGCGCCAACAACTAAAAACAGAGACATCTGCCAGAAATATTGAGAATCTTCTCTCCATATTAACGCTTTACGTTATTTATCTGCTTCAATATTATCATGGGGTATTGGGAGCAACCACTGCCACTAAGTATCCCATGGAGGTTCCCAAAAGTCTGTAAAGGCGTATAAACAAATGCAGAGTGATGCCATTCATCCTCTCTTCTACTGCATTGGTGTAAAGGATAAAGCGGAATTACATTTTTGTGATGCTCCAGAGCTGCACTCACTATTCTGCTGGTGCAGTTACTGTGTACATACATTACTGATCCAGAGTTACATCCTGTATTATACTCCAGAGCTGCACTCACTATTCTGCTGGTGCAGTCACTGTGTACATACATTACATTACTGATCCTGAGTTACATCCTGTATTTTACGCCAGAGCTGCAATCACTATTCTGCTGGTGCAGTCACTGTGTACATACATTACTGATCCAGAGTTACATCCTGTATTATACTCCAGAGCTGCACTCACTATTCTGCTGGTGCAGTCACTGTGTACATACATTACATTACTGATCCTGAGTTACATCCTGTATTATACTCCAGAGCTGCACTCACAATTCTGCTGGTGCAGTCACTGTGTACATTCATTACATTACTGATCCTGAGTTACATCCTGTATTAAAAAAAATAATTTGCTTTTGGATACCTGCATCTTATGTATTTCTTTTTAATACAGATGTATAGAGGCTTAGTTTTTGGGAGCCAGTGTTTATCACTAATACCAATTTAGGGTATTTACAACTTTTTGATCACTTTTTATTTTGTTTCCTGCGAGAACGGTGGAACAAAAAGAAACCAATCTAATCATTCTTTTAAATAATGTTTTCATTTTATCACAAAATCATTATTATACTAATTATGTATAATTGTTCCACTATACTACTAGTGCATACATTGTTTATATACAGTATATTACATTACTGATCCTGAGTTACATCCTGTATTATACTTCAGAGCTGCACTCACTATTCTGCTGGTGCAGTCACTGTGTACATACGGTACATTATATTACTTATCCTGTACTGATGCTGAGTTATAGCCTGTATTATTCTCCAGAGCTGCGCTCACTATTCTGCTGGTGGAGTCACTGTACATACTATACATTAATTATCCTGTACTGATACAGAGTGACTGCACCAGAAGAATAGTGAGTGCAGCTCTTGAGTATAATACAGGATGTAACTCAGGATCAGTAATGTAATGTATGTACACAGTGACTGCACCAGCAGAATAGTGAGTGCAGCTCTTGAGTATAATACAGGATGTAACTCAGGATCAGTAATGTAATGTATGTACACAGTGACTGCACCAGCAGAATGGTGAGTGCAGCTCTGGAGTATAATACAGGAGGTAACTCAAGATCAGTACAGGATCAGTAATGTATGTACACAGTGACTGCACCAGCAGAATAGTGAGTGCAGCTCTGGAATATAATACAGCATGTAACTCAGGATAAGTAATGTAATGTATGTACACAGTGACTGCACCTGCAGAATAGTGAGTTCAGCTCTGGAGTATAATACAGGAGGTAACTCAGGATCAGTACAGGATCAGTAATGTAATGTATGTACACAGTGACTGCACCTACAGAATAGTGAGTTCAGCTCTGGAGTATAATACAGGAGGTAACTCAGGATCAGTACAGGATAAGTAATGTAATGTATGTACACAGTGACTGCACCTGCAGAATAGTGAGTTCAGCTCTGGAGTATAATACAGGAGGTAACTCAGGATCAGTACAGGATCAGTAATGTAATGTATGTACACAGTGACTGCACCTGCAGAATAGTGAGTTCAGCTCTGGAGTATAATACAGGAGGTAACTCAGGATCAGTACAGGATCAGTAATGTAATGTATGTACACAGTGACTGCACCTGCAGAATAGTGAGTTCAGCTCTGGAGTATAATACAGGAGGTAACTCAGGATCAGTACAGGATAAGTAATGTAATGTATGTACACAGTGACTGCACCTGCAGAATAGTGAGTTCAGCTCTGGAGTATAATACAGGAGGTAACTCAGGATCAGTAATGTAATGTATGTACACAGTGACTGCACCAGCAGAATAGTGAGTGCAGCTCTGGAGTATAATACAGGATGTAACTCAGGATCAGTAATGTAATGTATGTACACAGTGACTGCACCAGCAGAATAGTGAGTGCAGCTCTGGAGTATAATACAGGAGGTAACTCAGGATCAGTAATGTAATGTATGTACACAGTGACTGCACCAGCAGAATAGTGAGTGCAGCTCTGGAGTATAATACAGGCTGTAACTCAGGATCAGTACAGGATCAGTAATGTAATATACTGTATATAAACAATGTATGCACTAGTAGTATAGAGGAACAATTATACATAATTAGTATAATAATGACTTTGTGATAAAATGAAAACATTATTTAAAAAAATGATTAGATTGGTTTCTTTTTGTTCCACCGTTTTCGCATTAAACAAAATAAAAAGTGATCAAAAAGTTGTAAATACCCTAAATTGGTATTAGTGATAAACACTGGCTCCCAAAAACTAAGCCTCTATATATCTGTATTAAAAAGAAATACATAAGATGCAGGTATCCAAAAGCAAATTATTTTTCTGAGAAAAAAAGTATTATAATTATAGACACCTACAGAATAAAGTTATAAAGTCATATAATAATAATTCAAAAATATACTGATAGGGACCTTACATTGTGAGCCCCAATGGGGACAGTGTTGCTGATGTATGTTAAGCGCTGTGGAATTAATAGCGCTATATAAATGAATAAATATTATTATATTATATATTATATTATATAAAGTTATATATTGAATATTCAGTTCTGTAAACCCTAAAAATCATGACAGAATTACTGTTTTTATCTTCCCTTTAAAAAAAATAAGATAAATAAAAATGTAAACAATGTCACTATATGTACCGTAATATGGTCCCAATAAAAAATACCACTCATCCTAGCAACAACAAAAAAAAACCAAGTGTGCATGTGGTATATCAACAGAAAAGCAAAAACGTTATGTTATGGCTTTCAAAATGGGAAGAAGAAAAAAACACCCAAAAGAGTAAAGTAATAGCGAGGTGATAAAGTTTCAATCTATCTGCCCTTTATCTGAAAAGAGCAATTACCTTGGTTTAAGCATTGTCTGGGCCCTTCCCTGTTATTGTGAAGCATGAGGTTATAATAAATGATCCTGTGTTGCCCTTGATGATGACCAGTGGCCAGTATTAGTGTTAATAAATGGCTTGTAATGGGTAGTATGTGCTTAAAAGGTGTCGGGGGGATCATTGACTACCTGACCCCATCAATACTTTATTATACATGCTTATAGGCCAGTATTGATCTTCCAGCAGTGACTGCTCACCCCGTGCACGTCGTGTAAAGATTACTCATAACCTGTCCCCTTGCCTTGTGCTGTATCAATCTCAATGTAGAGTGAACATGATTAAAGGGAATGAATCAGGACGATTCTGTTACTGAAACTACTGGCACGACTATAAAGATTCTAGTACAACAAGAAAAATGATGCCTTTCTTGTTATAATCCGATGTACCAGGGCTGAGAAATCAAGCTTTAAAGTTACATGCAAATTAGCTTGGAAATTCAAATGTACTGACACGCCCCCAATGCACTTCCAGACTAATTTGCATATGTTTTTACAGCTTGATTTCTCAGTAATGGCACATCGGATTTCTACAAGACAGGTGTCATTTTTCTTGTTGTTTTAGGCTTTATACAGCCATGCTATTAGTTTTAGTACCAAATTTTTGTGGACGGTTCCCTTTAAGAAATATCAGAGCGTTGATGTTTAAAACCAAAAAAAATGCATTTTCAAAAAACATAATGTGTTTGAATGCACCTTTAAACCGCTTTATAAATCCGCAGCATGTAAATATAACAGAGAGGTACAGCAGGGATTTTCTTTATGATTCACACCCATGATGTACCATCACATAATGGAAAGGGTCCCATTAACTCAAATGTACAAAGGTTCATCATGGTGATCACATGGACACAAGAGTGAAATTGTTTTTCTTAAAGGGGTTGTCTAATAAATAGCATCAAATTCACAGAATGGATGATGAATGTATGATAGTTGGGGATCTGGCTACTAAGACCACTGATACAGATAACCAGTAGCCTAAATTACTCTGTGAATGAGGCTTTACTAAGCATGTGCGACCAGTCAACCACGCCAATAGACAGTTAGCGGAGTAGTAGTAGCACATGCTCTGTTTGGCTCTATTTGTAGAGAGGAATTTGGAACCACAAATTGATCATCTGAGGGGGGTTCCAAGAATTTTGTAAAATTCTGCTGTTCTCCGGAGTCCGGCGTTGTTATTGTTTTGCTCCTGTGCCTCTTCATTCCTGAGATATGGCTCTTTGTTCCCTATATATAAATCTATTATTTTATATTCAAATGGGTGTGTTCCTCAACTGTACTCTGTGGGTGTTGTTTTAGAAGATAACACCCACTTGACTAACAAGATGTCACGAATCGATGTTACTTCGGGATTGCGAAAGACAGGGGGCTCCTATGCTGTCCCTCATCTCCAAATTACTCCTAATGGTGGAGACGCTGGAGTCCCGTGCCTTTCTATACTTCTTAGAAGTACTACTCTAATACACCCCTCCCCCAGGGAGGGACGGGGCAGGAGAGAGATGATAAACATATAATGACAGACAAGGCAAAAACAAAACTCGGACACAGTGAACACACACATGACTAGACAAAGAAAGACTCAGGAGAAAACCAAGAGCAGGAGGGTAGTGTCAGGGCCAGGTGGACGGGCAGACCCAGGAGGTGGATCCACTGGGCCGAACTCCTAGATGGTGGTAAGGGGTCCGGTAGCTGGAGCACTATAGGCAGCAGAACAGTCCGTGCACAGGAGTATAACGGAGAAGTCCCTGGGACTACGGAGTCACTGGTGGTAGTCCGGGTGACGCAGCTCAGGTTCGGAAGCCGAGAAGATGTCAGGCGGGGTCCGGAACCTTTGGAGCGAGATGACAGGTCACCGCAGGGATCCGAGATGGTACGGACTGTCAGGATGGCAGATGGACTGCGTTCGGGGTTCGGGATTCGGTCTGGACCGGATGGCGAGGCAGGCATGGCTCTACAAGAGAGATAGGTGAGTATATACACATATACACCAGGAGACCTGACTCCTAGCTTAAGAAACACGAAGATCAGGCCCCGCCCCCTTGGACATAAACCCCCTTTATACCCTGTACCTGTTTTGCATCATTTCCTGTTAATGGACGCTGGCCCTTTAAGAAAGGGTCAATGACCGCGCGCGCGCCCTAATGCGCATGCGCGCTGCCCGAGTGCCAGAAGCCAGAGCAGGAAGCTGCGAGGAGGAAGCAGCAGGGCCAGGATGGGGCTGTGAAGCCGACGGACGCCGGGTGCGGGGACCAGGACGCTGGGGACGCGCTGGCAAGGGGTGCTGGAGAGCGGGGAGCGTGACAGGTGAGCCGGAGGGCAGCACAGGGGACCCGGGGAGCGTGACAGGTAGTAACAAGAAGGCAACAAGAATAAACTCCCCAACCGCACACAGCAACATATATCACACCAGATAGTCTGGATCATCCCTAGACCAACTTATATAAACTCCGTAACTTATTCATGTTAATGATTTAAAAATCTAGAACCTATTTATGTCAACTTAGATCAACTATATGTCATGATCCAGGCCGGTATCTGCTGCTATGGGTGCACCCAGCTTCGGCCTGGTCATGTCAGGGGTTAACTCCTCCCTGTCTCACTCTGGTTTGCAGGACACTATATCCTGGTGCTACACCTCCAGTTCAGTGCCAGTGATAGTTTATGCTCTGCAGTGTGTATTACTGGCTCTGAGGAGGTACCTGATCTGTCCTGCTTCCCTGCTACCTGGTTCGGACTCGTACCCTCCTCCATTCATCCATCTGTCCCAGTCCCTGACTACCCGCTCCTGTCTGCTGTTTATCCTTAGCCGTCTGTCTTATCCCAGTCCTGAACTGTTTGTCCTCCTCCCTTCTTTGTACTTGGACCTTCTGGCATCTGACCTGTATCCACGTTCCTGACTCCAACCTTCATCTCTCCCTTTGGCTGTATCTGTTTCTTCTCGGCTTCTGACTCTTGGCTATCACCTGACCACGATTTGTCTATCCCTATACTATTGACGAGATCTCCTGTTGCTGACCCGGTATTCTGACTGCTCTATTTCCCTCTGGTGGTTTACCTGCTAAATGCACTCTGAAGTTAACTTTAGCTTCTCCTAGTGTAGCATGACTCTATAGCTGGCACTAGACTAGTGTCTAGCCAGCATATATAGGAGGAGAGAAGATGTGATTGGCTCAACCACAACATGTGATCAAAGATGACTCACAAGCAGACTAGCAGAGATAAACTCTCACAAGCCTGCCTATGAACTACCAATCTATTGGTCGACGCCTGAGTCTGGCTACTTTGATTATAGACCTCAAAGAAGTTATCATGCGGAGTGTGAGAATCAGTAGTATGAACAGAGCCCGCCGCCGCCATGACAGTAGGCGATGTTTGTAAAAAAGACTAGATTAATATACAGAGAAGAGGTGGCCATATCTCAGGAACGGAGTGGTGCAGGAACAAAAGGAAAACAACGCCGGATTCAGTAGAACAGCGGCATTTACACCAGGTAAAAATGTAAAATTTTATGGCGAGTGACAAGTCCTTTTTAAGGGATAAATAGGGCTGAGCTGCAATACCAGATGGAACCTATAAACAGTGGGGGCTTTTTGCAGATTTTTTTTTTCCTATAACCCTTTTTTAAGGAATGGCAGCAATTCCCACCCATCGGACTTGATTGTTTTGCCCATTTTTAACCCACATTGATTATTACCGGTACTCTCATCGCCCTCTGTTGGCTCATATGGGAAATAAATATATACTGTATACCACTTCTAATGATTCCCCACCATTTGCTCTCCCTTTTCTATTACATTCTCCATTTAGTTGGACCTGTAAATTTACTTGTGAAACGCGGTAATGAGCGAGACCGCAGTTTCCTCTGGGAACTAGGACATGCCTTACATTCTGTGTGACTGTATTCTTTTTTTTCCTCTTTTCTTGAGTAATGAATTTGTGTTCTTCTATGTGAAATGCTCAGTTCTTGACCTTTGCCAGAAACACAAAAGAATGGACTGATTAAAACAGTCTGCGCTGAATGTGGGAATGAAACGCGCGGAGCAGCGCATGGAACCTGCCGAAAACCAGACTCCCTTCATCTACTTTTATTTTTTAATATCCTGGGTAATTTTAGCTACTTCCTAACATACTGTAAAAATAGAAGAAATGGGTGGTCGGTCATGTGGCCTAAACGGCATCTGCTCGGCTGCATTACTAGTTCCAGAAAACAGAAATAGGGGGGAACATAAGCGTCTCCCTTCAGATTTCTCATTGCATGAACCCCCTAGGCTAATTGTTTAGTGGTCAGGCTATAAAAAGTGATATTATAACTTCTACCAATGCATTGCATAGTTATGGTGAAATGCTTGATGGAAAAAGTACTATCCAATCTTATCTAAATAATTCTTAAAGGGGATGTCCATCTTGAAAAATTCCGTCCCCAACATAGTCCAAAGGCCTTGGTTACATAGATACAGTTTGTTACTGTAACGCCTGCCTGGATCCACAGACTCAGACGGGCTGTAATGGACAGGCTAGAGGGAAACCACTTCACCAAGCAGGACCCCCAGAACCCTGAAACCCTTTAACCCCTATACAGGGATTTGGAATTACACAGGGCCCTGGAGATCACTACCTGTGGAAGGCTGCAGTCCGATGAGAGTAGTCGTCAGGCAGGGTCAAACCAGGAATATCAGAACAGGGACAGAATCGTCAGACAAGGACATAATCAGAAAACGTAGCAGAGGTCAAATCCGGATCGGGCAGCGAGGTACATAAACAGCAGGCAGAAGGGTAGTCAGGAAACACGCAGAAGTCAGCACACAGGAATCACAAAACAGAACAGGAGACAGAATATCAGAATTATCTCCGGCAGTGACCAGCAGACAGGAGGGGAATCAAGAAGGGTGTGGTGTCTTCCCATTGGCTGTAGCTGAATGATCTGAATGATGGTAACTTCAGCTGGAAGACACATGCCACCTATAGTCAGCCAGCGGTACTGCAGATCCCAAGGAAACCCAGCCCAGTGGATGAGCGGAGCCTGCAGCCACCGGTGCCTCTGGCATCGACTCCTCTCCCATCTCCAGCACCATCCACGGCAGGAACATGGCGTCGCCTGGCGATCGGAGTAGAAGTCGCTGGAGCGGACTCCGGTGGTGACGTAACAGTTACTCACCATTCCTGACTACAACATGGGGCGGCTGCCGGCTCATTCTTTTGATCAGCACATCGGGTTGCCATTTCTATCCAGCGCATACCTCGAACATCATGCCCACAGAGCTAACAAGTCGATTCAGATAGTCTGTATCGATGGCACTACCATGGACTCTGCGATAATGCTGTGCCAGTTCAGAACTGAACTCTCTGACAAACTCAGCTCTGCCGCTGAGTCAGCGTCATTATCGTGCTACACCAGTTCTGCCTAAGCTCTGTGACAAACTCAGTTCTGCAACTGAGCAAAGACTATGGGGAATCATAGTGTGAGTGGGGACTATGGGGCATCATACTGAGTGAGGGGACTGTGAGGCATCATACTGAGGGAGGGAAGTGAGGGGAATCATACTGAATGAGGGGGACTGTGAGGCATCATACTGAATGAGGGGACTGTGAGGCATCATACTGAATGAGGGAACTGTGGGGTATTATACTGAATACGGGGACTGTGGGGCATTATAATGAGTGAGGGGACTTTGGGGCATCATACTGAATGCGGGGACTGTGGGTAATCACACTGAGTGAGGGGACAATGGGACATCATACTGTGAGTAGGGACTGTGGGGAATCATACTGAATGAGGGGACAGTGGGACATTATACTGAATAGTGCGAATGTGAGGCATCATACTGAATTCGGGGACTGTGCACATCGTACTGAGTGAGAAGACTGCGGGGAATCATACTGAATAAGGGGACTGTGAGGCATCATACTGAGTAAGGGGACTGATTGGCATCATACTGTGAGTGGGGACTGTGAAGCATCATAATGCGTGAGGGGACTGTGGGGCATCATACTGAATGCAGGGACTGTGGGGCATCATTCTGAGAGGATTGTGGGGAATCATTAAATTAGGGGACTGAGGGGCATCATACTGAATGCAGGGACTGTGGGGCATCATTGTGAGGGGATTATGGGGAATCATATTAAATTACGGGACTGAGGGGAATCATACTTTGAGTAGGGACTGTGGGGAATCATACTGTGAGTGGGAAACTGTGGGGGTAACAAGAGTAGGCATCCTAATGTCTGTGGGACATTATGGAGGCATCATAGTATCGGGGATTAAGAGGCATGATACTGTGTAGGGTACATCATTGCCTAGGGGTATCATACTTTATGGGGGGCATTGGAGGCATAATCTTTTTTGTGTGAGGATCATGTGTAGTTATATAATATTTTTGTACTGAACGGGGGACATTATTGTGTGTGGTTTCATAATGTATCAGATTTACACTGCGGAATGATGTTTAATAGGGACACTGTGGGGCATCATACTGTTCTGGGGGCACTGTGGGGGGAATAATACAGTGTATGAGGGGCACTGTGGGAACATCTTTTGGTTACGTGGAGTAGAAGGACATTGTGGAGGCATCATACTGTCGCGGGCGGCGGGGCGCTGCGCTCACCACGCTCGGGTCCGGCGCTGCTGCTGCTCGGTGGCTCGAGCGGTGAGCCGGATCCGGGAACTCGAGCGGCGCTCCTCGCCCGTGAGTGAAAGGGGGTAGTTTGGTTTGGGGATTTTGTCCGTGACGCCACCCACTGGTTGTGGTGAGGTTGGGCACCACCGCTGCTATTGACGGGGATCCCGGGAGCGATGGTAGGGAGCAGCTGGGATGTTGTTTCCCCCCTCCGTGGGTAGGGGTTGGTGGTCCCGGGGCCCGGTGAGGTGACGGAGGGGCAGGGATGGCAAGGTGCAGGGTCGCGGGGACTGCGCAGCGCGGTGCCGGAAGGCACGGTTGTACTCACTCAGCCACAAATGTACGCAAAGTCTCTGGTAAACCAAACGGCTGGATGGACGGGTCCCGCAGCCGGCTGCTGTGACTTTTCCCGGACGGTTGGTGGTGGCTGCCTTTCCCTGCACCTTTTGTGGATGTTCGGTCCCGATGGCTTCCCACTGGTAACCCGCTCCCCAGCGTGTATATGTGCCGGAGGAGCCCTTTTGCCCGCAGGCTCTGGCCCTTGGAACTCTAGCTGTGGCGGTAGCTGTATTTCCTTTTGTTGGTTGGACGGTTGCCTTCAATCGGGTCTTGACTGTTAGGAAACCCCTGGGGTTCCGGTCACTGACGGATTTGACCTTTAATGGCGACTCCAAGCCTGGTCGGGGTCCGTACGCCCTGCCTGTGTGTGCTGGCTTCACTTCGCTCCCCGGTTCGGTACCGGCGAGCCACCGCCCGTCCCCGGTCCTACGGTTCCGCGTTGATCTGCCTCTCCTGCAGACGACCACCACCGTCTGCCAACCTTGCTCTAAGTGCCCGGGCCACGTACCCGGACAATGTCAGTTTGCTCCTCCACTACTCCTTCACTCCTTCTCACTTTCCTAACTGAACTCCACTGTTTTCCTTTTCCCGCCTCCAGGACTGCGAACTCCTCAGTGGGTGGGGCCAACCGCCTGGCTCCACCCCACCTGGTGTGGACATCAGCCCCTGGAGGGAGGCAACAAGGATTTTGTGTCTGGCTGATGTGCCTGTCTCAGGGTGGGGGTGCATGTTGTAGTACCTGTGACGACCTGGCTAGTCCAGGGCGCCACAATACTAGTTGGGGGAATAAAAGAGTTATTAAACTATGTGGCACTATATCTGTGGGTGGGTTTATGTAATGGACTTATTACAACCACAGTCCATATTAAAAAAATAAAAGTAGGTAAAACAGATGAAGCCCGCTATCGCTGTGATGATGAGGTGAAGAGAGTGACCTCTGCGCTGTAATGTGCCCGCATCCTCCACCACAGCAGAGCCCGGTGGTTTCCTGCAGGGCAGGAGGCCGCCTTTGTGTGTGTCCCTTAGGTGCACAGCCACTTCCGATATCTATATAAACGTTTGACAGGGTCAAATGTCCAGAAATGCAGAGGCTAATAATGGCAGCTGAGGCGGACATGGCGGTGTGACCCTGCAGCAACGTGCGACTGTAATTGGCAGCTTAGGGCGAGGCAATGCCCCATCCACCAGAGCTCTGCAGCCACCGCTGTTATGTTATGTATAGGAGGTGAGGAGTAATAGTTATATTATTCAGGGGCGTAACGACCGCGGTCGCAGAGGTCGCCACTGCGACCGGGCCCGCAGGGTTAAAGGGGCCCGGCAGCCGCTCTGCAGAGCCGGCTGCCGGGCCCCTATGTGTAGTGCCGCTGTGTAGTGGCCAACTACGCGACCGTCAGGGGGCCGGCCTGTGAGAGGGGCTCTCTGACCTGCGGCAGAGCAGAAGTGCTCCTGCACAGCACACGGAATCCATCCTTCCAGGACCTGCGATGACGTCACGCCCATGTGACTGTGTGGGAGGAGACACAGGAGGCCGGGGAGAAAGCAGGAGATACTGATTCCTGAACGATTTTGGACATATGACTCGTAATGAAAAAAGAGAGGACATGAGGGGTGTGCAGGGTGAGTGGCAGATGAGGGCTGTAGACTTTGACAGAAGGTTGTGAAGGGGTGCAGAGTGTTTGAGAGGGGTAAGTTGAGGTACAGGCAGCAGGGTGTGAGACATATGAGGGTGTAGTGTGTGTGATATGGGGGGTGCAGGCTGTATGGGGAGCAGGGGTGTGACATATGGGGGCAGGGGCATAACTACTGCGGTCCTAGGGGTCGGAAGGAGAAGAGAGGTACTTGTTTTTTTATTTTGCTGGCTGCATGACACATGGAAACCCTGGCTGCATGACACATGGAGGCCCTGGTGGGGCTGGCTGCATGACACCTGGGGGTACTGGCTGCATGACACATGGAGGCCCAAAGGGGGGGGGGGGGCTGGCTGCATGACACCTGGGGGTACTGGCTGCATGACACATGGAGGCAGGGGGGGGGGGCTGGCTGCATGACACATGGAGGCCCTGGTGGGGCTGGCTGCATGACACCTGGGGGTACTGGCTGCATGACACATGGAGGCCCAAAGGGGGGGGGGGGGCTGGCTGCATGACACCTGGGGGTACTGGCTGCATGACACATGGAGGCAGGGGGGGGGGGGCTGGCTGCATGACACATGGAGGCCCTGGTGGGGCTGGCTGCATGACACATAGAGGCCCTGGGGGGGCTGGCTGCATGACACCTGGGGGGGCTGGCTGCATGACACATGGAGGCCCTGGAGGGGCTGGCTGCAAGACACATGGAGGCCCTGGCTGCATGACACATGGAGGCCCTGGTGAGGCTGGCTGCATGACACAGAGGCCCTGGGGGGGCTGGCTGCATGACACCTGGGGGTACTGGCTGCATGACACATGGAGGCCCAAAGGGGGGGGGGGGGCTGGCTGCATGACACCTGGGGGTACTGGCTGCATGACACATGGAGGCAGGGGGGGGGGGGGCTGGCTGCATGACACATGGAGGCCCTGGTGGGGCTGGCTGCATGACACATAGAGGCCCTGGGGGGGCTGGCTGCATGACACCTGGGGGGGCTGGCTGCATGACACATGGAGGCCCTGGAGGGGCTGGCTGCAAGACACATGGAGGCCCTGGCTGCATGACACATGGAGGCCCTGGTGAGGCTGGCTGCATGACACAGAGGCCCTGGGGGGGCTGGCTGCATGACACCTGGGGGTACTGGCTGCATGACACATGGAGGCCCAAAGGGGGGGGGGGCTGGCTGCATGACACCTGGGGGTACTGGCTGCATGACACATGGAGGCAGGGGGGGGGGGGGGCTGGCTGCATGACACATGGAGGCCCTGGTGGGGCTGGCTGCATGACACAGAGGCCCTGGGGGGGCTGGCTGCATGACACCTGGGGGTACTGGCTGCATGACACATGGAGGCCCAAAGGGGGGGGGGCTGGCTGCATGACACCTGGGGGTACTGGCTGCATGACACATGGAGGCCCAAAGGGGGGGGGGCTGGCTGCATGACACCTGGGGGTACTGGCTGCATGACATATGGAGGCCCAAAGGGGGGGGGGGGCTGGCTGCATGACACCTGGGGGTACTGGCTGCATGACACATGGAGGCGGGGGGGGGGGGCTGGCTGCATGACACATGGGGGCCCTGGTGGGGCTGGCTGCATGACACATAGAGGCCCTGGGGGGGCTGGCTGCATGACACCTGGGGGGGCTGGCTGCATGACACATGGAGGCCCTGGAGGGGCTGGCTGCAAGACACATGGAGGCCCTGGCTGCATGACACATGGAGGCCCTGGTGGGGCTGGCTGCATGACACAGAGGCCCTGGGGGGGCTGGCTGCATGACACCTGGGGGTACTGGCTGCATGACACATGGAGGCCCAAAGGGGGGGGGGCTGGCTGCATGACACCTGGGGGTACTGGCTGCATGACACATGGAGGCAGGGGGGGGGGGGGCTGGCTGCATGACACATGGAGGCCCTGGTGGGGCTGGCTGCATGACACAGAGGCCCTGGGGGGGCTGGCTGCATGACACCTGGGGGTACTGGCTGCATGACACATGGAGGCCCAAAGGGGGGGGGGCTGGCTGCATGACACCTGGGGGTACTGGCTGCATGACACATGGAGGCCCAAAGGGGGGGGGGCTGGCTGCATGACACCTGGGGGTACTGGCTGCATGACATATGGAGGCCCAAAGGGGGGGGGGGCTGGCTGCATGACACCTGGGGGTACTGGCTGCATGACACATGGAGGCGGGGGGGGGGGGCTGGCTGCATGACACATGGGGGCCCTGGTGGGGCTGGCTGCATGACACATAGAGGCCCTGGGGGGGGCTGGCTGCATGACACCTGGGGGGGCTGGCTGCATGACACATGGAGGCCCTGGAGGGGCTGGCTGCAAGACACATGGAGGCCCTGGCTGCATGACACATGGAGGCCCTGGTGGGGCTGGCTGCATGACACAGAGGCCCTGGGGGGGCTGGCTGCATGACACCTGGGGGTACTGGCTGCATGACACATGGAGGCCCAAAGGGGGGGGGGGCTGGCTGCATGACACCTGGGGGTACTGGCTGCATGACACATGGAGGCAGGGGGGGGGGCTGGCTGCATGACACATGGAGGCCCTGGTGGGGCTGGCTGCATGACACAGAGGCCCTGGGGGGGCTGGCTGCATGACACCTGGGGGTACTGGCTGCATGACACATGGAGGCCCAAAGGGGGGGGGGGCTGGCTGCATGACACCTGGGGGTACTGGCTGCATGACACATGGAGGCGGGGGGGGGGCTGGCTGCAGGACACATGGAGGCCCTGGTGGGGCTGGCTGCATGACATATAGAGGCCCTGGGGGGGCTGGCTGCATGACACCTGGGGGGGCTGGCTGCATGACACATGGAGGCCCTGGAGGGGCTGGCTGCAAGACACATGGAGGCCCTGGCTGCATGACACATGGAGGCCCTGGTGGGGCTGGCTGCATGACAGAGAGGCCCTGGGGGGGCTGGCTGCATGACACCTGGGGGTACTGGCTGCATGACACATGGAGGCCCAGGGGGGGGGGGGGCTGGCTGCATGACACATGGAGGCCCTGGTGGGGCTGGCTGCATGACACATAGAGGCACTGGGGGGGCTGGCTGCATGACCCCTGGGGGGGCTGGCTGCATGACACATGGAGGCCCTGGTGGGGCTGGCTGCATGACACAGAGGCCCTGGGGGGCTGGCTGCATGACACAGAGGCCCTGGGGGTGCTGGCTGCATGACACATTGAGGCCCAGGGGGGGTCTGGCTGTATGACACATTGAGGCCCTGGGGGGGCTGGCTGCATGACACATGGAGGCCCTGGGGGGGCTGGCTGCATGACACCTGGGGGGGCTGGCTGCATGACACATGGAGGCCCTGGGGGGGCTGGCTGCATGACACCTGGGGGGGCTGGCTGCATGATACCTGGAGGGGCTGGCTGCATGATACATGGAGGCCCTGGGGGGGCTGGCTGCATGACACCTGGGGGGGCTGGCTGCATGACACATTGAGGCCCTGGGGGGGGGCTGGCTGCATGATACATGGAGGTCTATGGGACTGCATAATAAACATGAAGGACACCTTATACATGGACTAGGGGTGCATTATACATGGAGGTCTATGGAGCTGCATTATACAAAATGAAAGACACCTTATACATGGAATATAGGGGTACATTATACATGGAAGAGTATGGGGCTGCATAATACAATATGATGATTTATGGGGCTGCATTATAATACATGGAGGACTATGGAGCCTACCTTATACATGGACTATGGGGGTTATAAAACATGGAGGACTGTGGTGCAGTATAAAATATGGAGAACTATGGGGTGAATTATAATACATCGAGAACTATGGGAAATGCATTGTAATACATGGAGGACTATGGGAGTGCATTCTAATATATGACGGGTTATGTGGGACCCTTTATACTATATGGAAGGCTATGTGGGGGCCATTATAGTATTTGGAGAACTATATACAAGGGGGACAAAGATACAAGCAGGGGATGGTAATGTTTTGTGGTGAAGGGGAAAAGGCTCTTTCCCTCAGCACCCAGCTTTCCCATGCTCTGCTATACATCTTCCCTCAGCACCCAGCTTTCCCATGCTCTGCTATACATCTCTCAGCACCCAGCTTTCCCATGCTCTGCTGTACATCTTCTCTCAGCACCCACCTTTCCCATGCTCTGCTGTACATCTTCTCTCAGCACCCACCTTTCCCATGCTCTGCTGTACATCTTCTCTCAGCACCCACCTTTCCCATGCTCTGCTGTACATCTTCTCTCAGCACCCACCTTTCCCATGCTCTGCTGTACATCTTCTCTCAGCACCCACCTTTCCCATGCTCTGCTGTACATCTTCTCTCAGCACCCACCTTTCCCATGCTCTGCTGTACATCTTCTCTCAGCACCCAGCTTTCCCATGCTCTGATATGGGAAAGCTGGGTGCTGAGGGTAAGATGTGTAGCAGAGCATGGGGAAGCTGGGTGCCGAGGACAAGATGGATATCAGAACATAGCAAAGCTGGGTGCTGATAGAGGGATTTCAGATCATGGGAAACCTGGGTGCTGTGGGTAAAAGCCAAGTGTCAGCGTCATTATCCTGTACACTGAGTGTCAGTGTCATTATCCCGTACCCTAAGTGTTGGGGTACGTAGAGGGGGGCCCCGGTCCAAATTTCGCATCAGGGCCCATCAAACTCTAGTTACGCCACTGATATTATTATAATAGCTGATAATGTCATGTAATGTAATACTAATACTCAGATGTGTATTATGATGTTCTGCAGCAGCTGAGGTATGTATTATGAGGATCTGCAGCAGCTGAGGTGTATTATGAGGATCTGCAGCAGCTGAGGTGTATTATGAGGATCTGCAGCAGCTGAGGTGTATTAGGATTTTCTGTAGCAGCTGAGGTGTATTATGAGGTCCTCCCGCTACTGAAGTATGAGACTCTGCAGCAGCTGAGGTGTGTTTGTTGAGGTGTATTATGATATTCTGCTTCAGCTGAGGTGTGTATTAAGATGTTCTGCAGCAGCTGAGTTGTGTATTATGAGCCTCTGCAGCAGCTGTGGTGCATAAATAAGATTCTACAGCAGCTGAGATGTGTAGTATGAGGTCCTGCTTCAGCTGAAGTGTATTATGAGGTTCTGCAGCAGCTGAGGTGTATTATGAGGTTCTGCAGCAGCTGAGGTATATTATAAGATTCTGCAACAATTGAGGTGTATTATGAGATTCTTCAGCACGTGAGGTGTATTATGAGATTCTGTTTCAGCTGAGGTGTGTATTAAGATATTCAGCAGCAGCTGAGGTGTGTGTATAGTGAACCTCTGCAGCAGCTGAGTTGTATAATATAAGATTCTGCAGCAGCTGAGGTATGTTATGAGGTTCTGCAGCAGCTGAGGTGTGTATTATAAGATTCAGCAGCAGTTGATTTGCGTATCATGAGGTTCTATAGCAGCTGAGATGTGTATTATGAGGTTCTGCAACAGCTGAGGGGTGTATTATGAGGTTCTGCAGCAGCTGAGGGGTGTATTATAAGGTTCTGCAGCAGCTGAGGTGTATTATGAGATTCTTCAGCACTTGAGGTGAATTATGATATTCTGCTTCAGCTGAGGTGTGTATTAAGATGTTCTGCAACAGCTGAGGTGTGTATTATGAGCCTCTGCAGCAGCTGAGGTGCATAATATAAGATTCTTCAGCAGCTGAGACGGGTAGTATGAGGTTCTGCAGCAGCTGAGGTGCATAATATAAGATTCTTCAGCAGCTGAGACGGGTAGTATGAGGTTCTGCAGCAGCTGAGGTGCATAATATAAGATTCTTCAGCAGCTGAGATGGGTAGTATGAGGTTCTGCAGCAGCTGAAGTGCATAATATAAAATTCTGCAGCAGGTGAGATGTGTAGTATGAGGTTCTGCAGCAGCTGAGGTGTATTATAAGATTCAGCAGCAGTTGATATGCGGATCTTGAGGTTCTATAGTAGCTGAGATGTGTATTATAACGTTCTGCAACAGTTAAGGTGTAGTATGAGGTTCTGCAGCAACTTAGGTGTTTTATGAGGTTCTGCAGCAGCTGAGGTGCGTATTATGAGGTTCTGCTGCAGCTGAGGTGCGTATTATGAGGTTCTGCTGCAGCTAAAGTGTATTATGAGGTTCTGCAGCAATTGAGGTGTGTATTATGAGGTTCTGCAGCAGCTGAGGTGTGTATTATGAGGTTCTGCTGCAGCTAAAGTGTATTATGAGGTTCTGCAGCAATTGAGGTGTGTATTTTGAGGTTCTGTAGCAGTCAAGGTATATTATGATTTTCTGCAGCGGCTGAGGTCTATTATGAGGTTCTGCAGCAGCTGAGGTATATTATAAGGTTCTACAACAATTGAGTTGTATTATAAGGTTCTTCAGCAGCTGAGGTGAGTATTATGAGGTTCTGCAGCAGCTGAGGTGTATTATGAGCTTCTGCAGCAGCTGAGGTGAGTATTATGAGGTGCTGCAGCAGCTGAGGTGTATTATGAGGTTCTGCAGCAGCTGAGGTGTATTATGAGGTTCTGCAGCAGCTGAGGTGTATTATGAGGTTCTGCAGCAGCTGAGATGTGTATTATAAGGTTCTGCAGCAGCTGAGGTGTATTATGAGGTTCTGCAGCAGCTGAGGTGTATTATGAGGTTCTGCAGCAGCTGAGGTGTATTATAAGGTTCTGCAGCAGCTGAGGTGTATTATAAGGTTCTGCAGCAGCTGAGGTATATTATAAGGTTCTACAACAATTGAGTTGTATTATAAGGTTCTTCAGCAGCTGAGGTGTATTATAAGGTTCTTCAGCAGCTGAGGTGTATTATGAGGTTCTTCAGCAGCTGAGGTGTATTATGAGGTTCTGCAGCAGCTGAGGTGTATTATAAGGTTCTGCAGCAGCTGAGGTATATTATAAGGTTCTACAACAATTGAGTTGTATTATAAGGTTCTTCAGCAGCTGAGGTGTATTATAAGGTTCTTCAGCAGCTGAGGTGTATTATGAGGTTCTTCAGCAGCTGAGGTGTATTATGAGGTTCTTCAGCAGCTGAGGTGTATTATGAGGTTCTTCAGCAGCTGAGGTGTATTATAAGGTTCTTCAGCAGCTGAGGTGTATTATGAGGTTCTTCAGCAGCTGAGGTGTATTATGAGGTTCTGCAGCAGCTGAGGTGTATTATAAGGTTCTGCAGCAGCTGAGGTGTATTATAAGGTTCTGCAGCAGCTGAGGTGTATTATAAGGTTCTTCAGCAGCTGAGGTGTATTATAAGGTTCTGCAGCAGCTGAGGTGTATTATAAGGTTCTTCAGCAGCTGAGGTGTATTATGAGATTCTGCAGCAGCTGAGGTGTATTATAAGGTTCTGCAGCAGCTGAGGTGTATTATAAGGTTCTTCAGCAGCTGAGGTGTATTATGAGATTCTGCAGCAGCTGAGGTGTATTATGAGGTTCTGCAGCAACTGAGATGTATTATGAGGTTCTGCAGCAGCTGAGGTGTATTATGAGATTCTGCAGCAGCTGAGGTGTATTATGAGGTTGTGCAGCAGCTGAGGTGTATTATAAGGTTCTGCAGCAGCTGAGGTGAGTATTATGAGGTTCTTCAGCAGCTGAGGTGTATTATAAGGTTCTTCAGCAGCTGAGGTGTATTATGAGGTTCTGCAGCAGCTGAGGTGTATTATAAGGTTCTTCAGCAGCTGAGGTGTATTATAAGGTTCTGCAGCAGCTGAGGTGTATTATGAGGTTCTTCAGCAGCTGAGGTGTATTATAAGGTTCTTCAGCAGCTGAGGTGTATTATGAGGTTCTGCAGCAGCTGAGGTGTATTATAAGGTTCTTCAGCAGCTGAGGTGTATTATAAGGTTCTGCAGCAGCTGAGGTGTATTATGAGGTTCTGCAGCAGCTGAGGTGTATTATGAGGTTCTTCAGCAGCTGAGGTGTATTATAAGGTTCTGCAGCAGCTGAGGTGTATTATGAGGTTCTGCAGCAGCTGAGGTGTATTATAAGGTTCTTCAGCAGCTGAGGTGTATTATAAGGTTCTTCAGCAGCTGAGGTGTATTATGAGGTTCTGCAGAAGCTGAGGTGTGTATTATAAGTGCACATTCTCAATTGCTTGTAGATGCGATGACTGCAGCGATTACCTTATTCCTTAGAATAGCAGCTCCTTCTCCCTCCCTCACCAGTCTCCTACTTGCATCCATTACTCGCGGGCTGTGAGCGGCGCAGCCATTGTGCCCGGCTAATGAAGTGGGCATTTACCCCTGGACAATACAATAAGTGGCTTCTCACTCCCGTCATGAATAGAAATACTTGACCGTCCTGAATTGAGGGCAGCAATTAGTTTTGTTTCTTGTATTTCTTTGTAGGTGAAGGGTTTGTGTAACCCTTGAGAAGTCTTAATCCCCTCCGCCATACATCCCCCCGCTCCGGGCTGGAGCCTATTGAGGCCTATTGATGGCACAGTAATGGGGCCCTTTCTCTTGGCGTGGAGGCCGGTTCACATGGCATAGTCTACACAGAATGGTGTCGCTACAGACGGCTTCCCTGGTGGAATACTAGTGGAGCTCTCATTCACGAGCTGCTTGGGACCTCGGCCCGGACACTTTACATATGAATGAAGCTGTCTCTGAATGTGGCCGCTCAGCTGATAAATAGGATCTGTTTCACCATTTCCACAGTGATACGGGCACTTGGGAAAGTCTGGAATTAAAAAAAACCCAGAACACTAAAAACCTCCGGCGGGGGGTGAGAATATTACGGTCGGATGTCTTACTAGAAGACAAAAGAGAGAGCAAGAGAGCGCAGTCCGTTACTTGGGGGAGAACAACAAACCCCTGTGAGCCTGTGACAGCGCACAACCAGGGGGTCGGAGGACACAGAGCTCAGTGACTTTCCGGGGTAACCAATGGGAACCCATAAGAGACCCTACCATGCGACCCTTAAAGGGGAAATCCGCTTTGGTGGTTCCTCACCAATTAAATTTTGGGTGCAAAATTCAATGTTGATCTGTCACGGCAGAGCGTGACCCGTTTAGGGAGAAAGAGGGATACGTCACACCGAGCGTGACCGGGAAGTGTGAGACTGGACGGGGGCCTGCCACTTAGCCTCAAGCTATAGGGGGGCCCTAAGTTGACCCTCATCCCAGAATTTTGCTTAAGGGTAGCAACATCTGAGTCTCCTGCTTCTCCCTGTCTCTTGTCCTGACCCTGATAGTAATATTATAGTAGATACTAGAGGCTAGGACATGAAAATACTAGACTCTAGGGATCAGGATACCAAACTACTCAACAGCAGTGTCTAGGACACCAAACTACTCAACACCAGAGACTAGGACAACAAACTACTAGACACCAGAGACTAGGACAACAAACTACTAGACCCCAGAGACTAGGTGTTTTGAATGTCATTCAAAGGGGTGATCGTTTGGAGTTCCCTCTGGTGGTCAGGACTGGGGGTGAAGCTGACTGACTGAACAGTTGTGGAAGTTAATTGGGAGTTTGGGAGGCCCAATTGCAGATCAACCTGGGCTATATAGTAGAGCAGTGTCTGCTGGCTGGGGCCGGTGATAGATGTTTATCCTCAGTCTCTGAATTGGCTTGGAGTTTGTCCTTCCATTTATCCTGTGCCTGTACTATTCCAAATAAGTTGCAAGTTCTTTGCTTTATTGCCTGATCCAAACCTAAGGGTGGTTGTGTTTCTTTTCATTTTGCTTAAAGTCTGTTTTCTTGCAGGAGAGGAATTGTCTTTCTGTTTTGATGAGCATGGGGGTTCCCCCTCTGCAGTCCTCACTGCAAGAAAAAGGAGATTCTCGCTGTTCTATTTGTTTCATTAGGGTTTTTTCGGTATTTTGATTCTCCATTATTTACAAGAGTATCTGATATAGTGGGGGGAGAGTCCGTGTGGTCTCAGTATTTTTTATTATCAGGAGAGTGGTATATTTTGCAGGGTTTTTTGTTGTCCGCAATCAGTTATCTGTCTTGTCCTGTTCGATCTAGGAAGTCGGACCTCGCCTTTGCTAATCTATATTTCCTATCTGTGTATTGTGTTTTCTTACATCACCGTTGGGTTTATATATTGAGGGTTTGCTATTCCTTTGGGGACTACTCTGAGGCAAGATAGGTTTCCTCATTTCTATCTGTGAAGTGTAGTAAGTTTCTCCGGCTGTGACGAGGCATCTAGGTGTGTTTAGGAACGCTCCACGGCTACTTCTAGTGTGGTCTGACAGATAGGGGATTGCAGTCAGCTCAGGTTCCAACTACTCTTGTGTTTTTCTGCGGATGGGATTTTTGTGAACGCCCATGGTGACCAGATCATAACACTAGGACAATAAACTACTAGACACAAGGGACTAGGACACCATATTACTAGACACAAGAAACTAGGACAAAAAACCACAGGACACCAGGAATCAGGACATCAAACTACTAAATAGCAGGGATTAGAACATAAATCCACTATGTACCCCGGAATAGGACACACCAGTGACTTGGACACCATACTGGTACACATGAGTGAATATCTAACCACCTAGACCGGGGCTTAGAGGGTTGTACCAGCTGGACATCAGAGACGAGGACACAAAATCATTAGTTTCCAAACTCTAGCCATAACACACTGGGAAGGAGACAACAATGATTAGGAATTTTAGATGTTATTAATGGTGTAATTTACTTAATGTTTGGAACTGGGACATAAAACCATTTGACCACCAGGACTGTGGTATAAATGACTATACACCAGCAATAGGGGTACCAAACCACTAGACACCAAGAATTAGACACATGACTAAACACTGGACAATATGATAGGTTCCAAATCACTAGATTCCCGGCATTTGGCACTGGACAGGGTCTTCAACTCCTGAATTTTCAAATACTTAAATTTTGTGACCCAAAACCACTTGACCACAAGGACTGCTTTATAAACCTCTATGCAAAGTGACACCAAACCACTAGACACGTGGGATGGACAGTATGGACTGGAAACTACTGACAGCATGGACTGGGGCTCCAAACTACTAGACACCAGGGATTATGGACATCAAGTCACTAAACACCAGGGATTATGACACCAATGCAGTGGTCACCTAACCGTTGAGACCACTGAACTCTTGCATTGGGAAGACACTGTGGATCAGATAACAGTGTATATTGCAGATATACAGTGTGCAGTATACGGGAGGCCATGTATTATAAATACCCAGATTCCGGCGAGGACCTGACACATCTGGGACGTCCTCATTCCTCTTTCTCCGTCTCTTTGCAATGATCCCTCCTCGCTCCATCATCGGCCTTTCACCGGTGACCTTAAAATAGCTCGGTACAGTTATCAGGACTCTGCTTCATGTGTGCAGCTCGGGACCACGATTGATTTCATGTCATTTGCGCCCTTTATGTTGCTGTAAACACACCGGCCCCCTCTGTCAGAACGAGACAGATTCTCAGGGGCATGCAGGATGCGCACCCATTGTTAGAGAGCAGCTGCAGCAGATGTTTATGTGGATGGAAATATAACACTCGGCCTGTAATGAGAAGGCAACCTGCAGCTGTCGGAGGACTACAGGTGTCAGCAAGTCTTCCTGATAAATGTTTGAGGGTATTCTGCTAGACACTGTCACATCAAAGATCGTGCAGAATACCAGGAGTCTGGAGTTGGCTACTACTTCTTGGACTGATACACACAGTTGATACCGGTAGGTTTTTTTTATAAGCTGGAACCCCCACCAAACACAAGAATGGGGGTCCCAAGTCCCCCATTTGAAAAAAGTATAGTGATTGGTGAGGTCTCAAAAACTCATCATCAGCCTTATGGAGAGGTGATAAGTCCAATATCCCCTTGCTCAAGAAGCTGCGATATGAGGAGTTGTTTGGTGGGGTCATCCACCCACCATACAGCTGCTTCAAATCTTCTTCAAAGTAGTACCAGCTCAAGAAGCTGAGATATGAGGAGCTGTTTGGTGGGGTCCGCCACCCACTATACAACTGCTTCAACTCTTCTTCTTCAGAGTTGTACTGGCTCAAAAAGTTGAGACATGAGGAGCAGTTTGGTTTGATCACCCACCATACAGGTTCAATTCTTTTTCTTCAAAGGGGTACTGGCCAAGAGGTTTTGATATGAGGAGCTGTTTGGTGGGGTCCTCCATACACCATGCAGCTGCTTCAACTCTTGTTCTCCAGACTGGTACCGGCTCAAAATGCATAGATATGAGGAGCTTTTCGGTGAGGTCGTCCACCCATCATACAGTTGCTTCAACTCTTCTTCTCCAGAATGGTACCAGCTCAAGAAGCAGAGATATGAGGAGCTTCTTGGTGAGTTCCTCTACTCACCATACAGCTACTTCAACTCTTCTTCAGTGGTACTGACTGGGAAGCTGAGAGATGTGGAGCTGTTTGATGGGGTCCTCCACCCACCATACAGCTGCTTCAACTCTTGTTCTTCAAAACACAAAAAGAACCAAAGACCAAAAAAAGGGCTGTAAAGTCATTATATCACTCTCAACAGTTTTTTCTTATAATGCCCTTAAAGTAGGATTAAATGTCTGGAAAAACTCCATCATAATGACTACCAAGCTGATGTGTATACACACAAAAAACATTCTTGTTGATAGTCACTATGTGGCCCAGGTGACCAATCCATTTCTGACACAACAGCCCACCAGGAGAAGGGGTTGCTTTACATGTGGTGAGTGCTTGGCCTGTAAAGATAACACCATCATCCAGGGTACCGACTTTCGATCATCCGATGGTAAAAAGTATTTTAAGATTCAAAAATACATTACCTGCAAGAGTTCGTTTGTCATATACCTCGCTACGTGCCCCTGTTCCAAACTGTATGTTGGCTTGACCTCAAGACAACTCCGGGTGAGGACGAGGGAGCACGTCCGAGATATTGCAAACTCGAGACAGGTGACAGATGATACAACCCTGAGGACAATTCCCAGACATTTCAAAACTTTTCATGGATGTGACGCATCTGGACTTAAACTGAAAGGTATTGATATGTTACACTGCGGTATCAGAGGGGGTGACCTAAAAAAACAATTGGCACAATTAGAGTGTAGATGGATAGTTACCCTTGGCACCATGACACCAAGAGGGCTCAATGAGAAGCTCAGCTTCGCCCCATTTTTGTAGAGAGTTGTGGAGTAAATCTCGTTCTATGGTGTTTTGTGATTCATTTTTAATTGTGTTTGTTTGTTCTCTTGTTTTTAAGTGATTTTGCATCATTTGGATTTATGCCCCTGTAATCCCATGGAGTAAAGCAGTTGTCAACACCATTTGCCTACCCGAGTTTCCATTTTCAGCGTGGAGGAGACTGTACCGTATCTGATCCCATGAACATATACATGGAATTCATGGAATCTATAATTGTTTGATGTTATTTATTATATATATTATTGTATGCTTTGTGCTATTTTGGTACCTCGGGTGATATAGTTTTGCATTTTTAGTCATTGCATAAGACTTATTGATCGTCTGTATTAATAAGATGAATTAAAACCCTCTTTATCAATCTCTATACACGCTTTGCCATATGGCGGCTCTGTCTACATATGGCCATATAATTGTATTATATTATATATACTTACGATATACTTATGGTATGTAGATATTCTAGTTGGCATTCCACAATTATGTGGGTTGCCCTCCCCCCCTTTTTTTCACCCGTGGTTCCAACTTGTGCGTTATTTTTCTATATTTCTTCTGTACTTAATTATATCCGATTCATGTGCATGTTTACATATGTGTGCACACGTGTATTGACAGCGATTCATCGCTGTAACTGTGCGGTTTGCACATGTGTGCACACATGTGCTTATAGCGATTAACTGCTGTAACTGTGCGATCATCGCCAAGGCAGATCGGTCTTTTCTATTATAGAAAATAAATGATCACGTATTTAATACTCCCCCCACCTGTGTACGATCTTTCTCTCTATATATATATATTGGAGAAACCGGGATTACATTGTATCATTCATACTTACTCTGTTGGTATTCATGGCTGCTTTTTGTCCCCCTGTGACGTGCGTGCGTCTGTGCGCGCGCTCCATGGAAATCCCTCTGGGTGTATGCACCTTGCGGCCTCTTTCAGCCCAGTGCGCATGCTCAATGACGTCATCGGAATCTTTTCCGGGACATGCGCACTGAGGCTTGAGTGCTGCATAGTGAAGTTCACAAATACTGAGGGCTTTTCATTACGCGTGCGCCGCTGTGACGCGGGCGCGCCACCTGGGTACTGATTAAATGATCTGGGGTATTTAAACCTGAACACGGGGGAATGAACGCGCTCTCACCCCTGCCTCCATCCTGCTGAGGAAGCAGTAGCGATACGCGTTCAGGATTGGTTGCGGTTTCTTCTTCCCCCCACTGGGTGTGCTCTTGTGCTCCTTTTCGTCTCCATATGGGTAAGTTGTACTGATTATTGATTATTCCATCTAGTACTACCATCATGATTGGCATAGGTATCTACCCTTGGTTAGGTTCAGGAGCCACTGTGTAATCATTACTAAAGCCATTACCTGATTTCAGGATATTTTTACCTCCATCATTTATATGGTTGTCACAGGCATTATTATATGCTTCTATTGAGCACATACACATACTTCTATGTGGGGGGTGATGTTTTTGGTAGAGGTCCTCCTTTATCCTCATAATTGATGTATTTTGAGTGTACATGTATTAGTGTTTTTATCCTATTTTTTGCTAAATAAAATTTATTACATTTTATGGAAATTGTACTCCTTTTTTTGTGTGTATACACATCAGCTTGGAACTCTTGTTCTTCAGACTGGTTCCAGCTCAAGAAGCTGAGATATGAGGAGCTGTTTGGTGAGGTTCTCCACCCACCATACAGCTTCTGCAACTCTTCTTCTTCAGAATGGTACCAACTCTTTTTCAGAGTGGTACCGGGTCAAGCAGTTCAGATATGAGTAGTTTTTCGTTGTGGTCCTCCACCTACCATTCAGTTGCGTACATTCTTTTTCATAGTGGTATCGGTTCAAGAAGATCAGATATGAGTAGTTTTTTGGTGGGGTCCTCCCACTACTATTTAGTTGCTTCAACTCTTCTTCAGAGTGGTACCGGCTCAAGAAGCTGGGATATGAGAAGCTTCTCGGTGGGGTCCTCCATCCACCATACAACTGCTTCAACTCTTTTTCTTCAGAGTGGTACCGTCTCATGAAGCTGAGATGTGAGGAGATTTTCCGTGGGGTCCTCATGCTGTAGAACTGAATCACCTGTCATATGTCTTCTATGACCACTGGTCAAGGACGCTGAGCTATGTGGAGCTGTTCAGTAGGATCCTCATCCTGTACAGTTGCTTTAGCTTGTGGGTTTCTTTCCTTTGAGTAACTTGACTTAACGGACAGCATTTTAGGACCTAAATCCCTGGAGGATCTAGGAATGTTCCAACAGTGTACACTAAACAATTCCTCATATCTCAGCTTCCGAGATCTAGGGAGTGGAAATCTGGACAGAGATGCCATCTATCATGATTTTTTTAGGTTCCAAATTTAGTTAGGCTTTAACATTTGTATAATCCCCACATGTAGACTCACGCACAAAATACTTTGTTAGCCTTAATCCGTAATGAAGGAAATTCAATAGCTCCGTCTTGTTTGGGAGATTTCTTGAGATTGATAATTGGCTAATGGAAATTTCCAAGGCGCTAATCATCTGCTGATCATTAGAGGTTAATGAGGTGTTCCTCCATTCATTACTCAAAGCAGGCTCATTAGGACTGATCATCAGGGGCAGCGCTTTGAGCACTTGACTCCGCAGAATTACCTTGTAGCAGCCGTATAGGTGGCACATTGATATGGAAAGTCAGCACACCTTTAGAGACCGCTTACTGGCATTGGGCCGCATACATCTGTAATTCACTTAATTCACATGAATGTCTCGATTGGATGTATTTGTGATTTTCCAGTCTTACTGTTTAGCTTAGGGAACTATAGCGCCAGTCCTGTGTGGCATCCTTATATTACAGTAGCACTGTTCTCTGACTCTAGCACTCTTTCTTGGTAGGCACCCTTCCTAGTAGTAGCACTTTTTCCCTATGGTACCCTTACCAGAGTGTAGCATTTTTTCCTGATTGTGCCCTCCTCTGACAATAGCCCTCCTCACTCAGAAACACTCTCCCTTGTTGACTCCCTTTTCTAACAGTAGCACTCTTCTCACTCGGTAGCACTTTTCCCTGATGTTACCTGTCATGGGTGTGTCACGGGTTACAGAGAGTCATGTGGTTTCTGGCAATAGAAGGTCACAGTGTTTGGCTATGAAAATTGCTCCCTGACTTTCTATTGTTCTTGCTGTTTGTATTCATTGTACTAGGTGGTTTTCCTGCCGGGGTTTCATCTCTTTCCCTTTAGGACCCAGCTGAGCTCTCATTCTGTCCAGCTGCTGATTATCAGCATTCCCCTTGTATTGAAATACCCCCATCTTCCCTGGACTTGTGATGGTGATATTATTCAGATCTTTCAAACTCTGGTTGCAGGAAGATGGCTTATACTCATCTGTGCTATCATTGCTGAAACTTTGCTGAACTTCTACCTGAGTCATCTGTGAATAAGTAGTTCATGCACTTTTCCCCTGTGTGTCCTCCTTGTGTCTTCTTTAGTGTTTAGTGGGGCTGACATAGACCTCATCCCACCCGTTCACTATTTAGGGTCCAACACTAGGGATACCTAGGGTCAGGTATCCAGCTTGGCTCATAGGTGAGGAACCTATTTAGGATGGTGAGAGACACCAGGGACCAAAGGTAGGTTTGGTCAGGGGTCACCATCTCTCCTTCCCTAGACGCATGGTTCCCCTTCCCTTCCCTTTTGCTATTTGCTTTGTACTCCCCGTACCTAGTGTGACAGCACCCTTCCTTGCCAATTGTACCCTTTCCTGTTAGCATCCTTTCTTTATAGTAGCACCCTTTCCTAGTGACACTCTTCCCAGATAGTACCACCTTTTTCTGGTGGTTCTCCTTCCCTGTCAGTAGGACCCTGTCCTGGTGGTACATTTCTCTGACAGTAGCATTTTTTGTCTGGTGGCACTCCTCCCAGACAGTAGCATTCTTCACTGTTGGCTATATTCCCTGACAATAGCACACTTTCCTTGTAGCACCCTTCACTGACAATAGCACCCTCTCCTCATGGCACCTTTCCCTGATGGTTTCATGATCTCAAGGTGGCACCCATCCCTGACAGTATCATCCTTACTTGATGGCACCCTTTCCTGACAGTAACACCCTTTCTTTGGGGCACTCTTCCCTGAGAGTAGCTTTCTTTTCTGGTGGCACCCTTCTCTAATTGTAGCACCCTCTCTTGGTGGAATCTTTCCCTAATAGTTTCACCCTATCCTAGTGGTATTCTATCCCTGACAGTTTTACCCATTCCTGGTGGCACTGTTCCTTAAGAGTACATGCCTTTCCTGGTGGCACACTTCTCTGAGAGTATCACCCTTAACTGGTGGGGCCCTTTCCTGACAGTAGCACCATTTCCTGGTGGCACCCTTGCCAGACAGTTTCTAGTTCTCCTGGTGGCACACCTGCCTGAGATTTCCTTACCTGGTGGAACCATTCCCTATCTTACTAGAGTAGACCACGTTTGGGTGTCCATCTTCAGAAAACGTATATGCCCGAAAATTGTGCAAGACAGAGCATACGCTGACTCCGTCTGCTCCATTGTAGTCAATGGCCTGCACGTTTTGCGGGAGTGGGGGGGTTAGTTTTGCGGGAGGGGGGGATCGTACGGAACGAGTCCAGTGAACCTAGGTGAAAACGCAAGGTGAAAGCGGCCTAACAGTTTCACAATTTCCTGGTGGAATCCTAGCCCTGACAATTGCAAGCTTTCCTGGTGGCACCTTTCCCGAACATGTTCACCCTCTCTTGGTGGAACCTTTCCCAGACAGTAGCACCTTTCTCTGCTGGGGATTATTTTGGCAGGTCTATACTCTACCCCTACAGTTTCCCATATCCAGTTTAGAGAAGGGTTGAACCAGTTAACATTTTGCTTAAGGCAACAGAAATCCCAAGAGCTTCTCTAAACTCGACCCCAGCAATGACAACCTCCAACATTTCCGACAAGTGGTTTGCAGTTAAAAGATGAATTACAAACTAGAATTATGAATTCCTTCAGCTTTACATATGTTTTCGATCTCATCAGATACTATAATTCCTGAGCAATGGTGAGTGTTGTAGCTTCGCCATAACTGGGGAGCGTCACATGGTGGGCTACTTCTGCACCCCCTATAGTCACCCCCGATGGTGAACATGAGAGGGCTTGTATCCTCCTGAATATATGTAATATTTTGCAGCTATCCCATTACCTTTCATGTGTCCTGTGTACAGTGCGGCCGCCCGTCTCCTCTTTCACTGACTCTTTTCTGTGATTGTATTTCAAAGTGCGGTGATTGAGCCGGTGACAGCCATTGTTTTCTGCTCTGGGCCCTGCACTGAATGGCAGCTGGTAATAGCATTGGCCCAGGGTGCGAGTGCCGGGGTAAGGTAAGACTGCAGGAATGTCTTCCCAGAGATACTGCTGATGTGTTCTAGTTTCTGCAGGTCGCACAGGAGTGGAAATAGGTCAAAAACAGCTGCGGGAGCCTTCGATAATCAACGGCAATGTCAGGGGTGACCAAGGCGAGAAACATGGGAAGATCTTTACTAATGAGGACTCCTGTGAGTTTCTAATTTTTTTTTTCTCACTTGTATTCGTATAGTTGTGTGATGGTTTCTCGCTGTAATATTCACAGAATCTGTATTCCGTTTCAGGTACTTCATTAAAAAACAAATCCACAGCATAGGCCATGGGGAAAATGCCCTCAGGGGAGAATTTTCTAAAACAGATTTCACAACAAAGATGTATTTACTAATATTTTGGTTTCTAAACCCTATCACGATCCATCACATCTTCCCCTCGACCATTGGCAGGAATTGATCATCGTAGTACCCTGGGTACTTCAACCTTAAATATGATGCACCAATCCATCAACTTGTGGAACCTCAACTTTTGGAGGGGATCCATCACCCCATCACTTTGGTTGGATGACCTCAAGTATAAGGGTAGATCCACTACAGTATCATATTCTCTGATCTCAAGTTGTTAGGATATTCACCCCACAATCATCCACATGACCCCATTTTTTGAGGATCTACTATAAATCTGTGTGACCTTCTCTGTTTGAGATAATCTACAGTGAAATCCACTTGGTTAATTTACACTTTTATGGGAACCATCCTTCTGTGACGTTGACTTTTTCAGGAGGGTGAGATCTATCACGCTATACCCTTGTGTGGCCTCAAATGTTTTGTGAGATCCACCATACTATCAACCTGTGTGACCTCAACTTACAGGGGAATGTATCACATTATCCACGTAGGTGATCTCAACACTATACCTCTAGGTAACCGGATCTTTTTAGGAATCCACTACACTATACCCTTGTGTGAACTTACATTCATTTCTGAGGATCTACTACACTATGCCTCTCAGTAACCTCAACATTTTAAGGGACTTTACCATACTTTCCGTTTATGTGACATCACCTTTTTTGGGATCCACCAAAGAATGCCACTGTGTGACCTCAACTTTCGGAGAGGATCCCCATTGGGAATCCACTACACTGTACCTTTCAGGAACCTCAACATCTTAGGGGACCTTACCACTAGATTATGCCACTGTGTCACCTCAACTTTCTGAAGGTTCTGTACAGGGTTCCCGCTGTGTAACCCCAATGTTTGGAGAGGATCCACCCTGGGTAACTTACATTTTGGGCTATTCACCATGCTGTTGCCCTGAGTAACTTCAACTTCTAAAAGGATTAATCACAGTATCACTTAATGTAATTTTATCATTTCAGGGAAATCACTACACTATCAATTTTTGAAGGAGAGATGCATCACACTATCCTGGTCTGTGACCTCTACTTTTGAGAGGATCCTCCAAACTATCACTCACCTTTTTGAGAGTATCCACCACACTATCACTCTGTGTGACCTTGCCTCTATAAGATGCTCCACCACACTATTACTCTTTTTGACCTCGCTTTTTGAGATGTTCCACCACATGAACACTCTGTTTGACCTTACCTTTTTAAGAGGCTTCATCACACTATCTTTCTTTGTGGCCTCACCTTTTTAAGATGATCCACCACACTATTACTCTGTTTGACCTCATCTTTTTGGGAGGATCCACCACACTAACCCTCTTTATGACCTCACCATTTTAAGATGGTCCACCACACTACCACCCTGTTTGACCTCACCTTTTTGAGAAAATCTACCACACTATCCCTCTGTGTAACTTCACCTTTTTAAGAGGATCCACCACACAATCACTCTGTTTGACCTCATCTTTTTGATAGGATCCACCACACTAAAACCCTGTTTGACCTCACCTTTTTAAGAGGCACCACCACACTATCCTTCTTTGTGACCTCACCTTTTTGAGAGGATCCACCACACAACCACCCTGTTTGACCTCACCTTTTTGAGAAAATCCACCACACTATCCCTCTGTGTGACCTCACCTTTTTGAGGAGATACACAATACTATCCAACCAGTGTGACCTCGAACTTTTTAAGAGGATCCAGACTACACTAATCAACTGTTATGACCTCAACTTTTTGGGACCTCAACTTTCAGTGTGACCTCAAATTCTTAATGGGATCTGCCTCAGCTTGAAAAATGTTTATGTTTTACTGTCAGATGATTTATTAGAGTCATGTAGGGGCTAAAATAGGTACAGAAACTAATTAGCCAATGACTTATAGGTTTCAGTAGTAATTGGCTATAATATATGGGTGACTGCACAGAGCTTTTTAAATAGTAACCCATCCTTGTTATCTCACAGTACGACATAACTATAGGAAGCCCCCTGCTCCATTGTAATAGTCATCTAATGGCCATCGTCTTGTATAAAATGGCTAACCAAGGCCTCAAAACCTTTAATGAATGTTCCATGGAGGTAACCCATGAGGAGAAGGCCCAGATAGAGAAGTAATGGTCAGTGACCCAATGCAAAATAAGTAGAATGGCCCCAAAAGTTTCACACATCATTATCCAACTCCTCATACTTGACCTCTTGGGCCTTCTCATGCTCCGGTAATATGAGACATTCAATTGTTTCCATTTTATTTTTTTTATTACTTGTTCTTGAAATATTGGTCTCTACACCATAGGTATATATATATCGTTCACTCTTATATAAATACTTATTAAAATAGTAAAAAAAAAGTCTTAAATCGGACCCAAGTCTTCAAATGTGATTGTGATTTTCGAATTTCTAATAGGCATTTACCCTCCCAAGACTATTTTTGGCCCTGGTAGAGGGGTTATGCATTGGATAACCAAATAAATGCCCCATTTTGTCATATTAAAAGATACTAGTCCAGTCAATAGCATAGAAAAACATCAGTCCCAACCAAAGTTATGGCCAGTCATCTGGTAGAACTTCATGTTGTACAGTCGGTAGAACTCCTGAAGACGTAACAAGAGTGTCTTATCGATATCGGGGTGTGGGCGCCCCTTGGATTTGCCTAGACATCTTGGTTTACCACTTCCCTCTGGCTTCTTCAGGCAAGGAAATCCCTTGGTTTTGTTGAAGTAGAAATGTTTATCAGTTATGATCCTCTTTAACCCCAAAAAATCCTGAACTCGGCCCATTTCCCCAGCTGGGTCACTGACCAGTCTCTCCCCGCTGACAAAAAGGAATTTCGAGATGGGGAAGTATTGGAGCCAGTTCTCTAAGTGCTTAGCATAGATGCCAATACGGATGGCACTCCAGGTAGTATCAATTGTCCCCACGCTGGTGTTTTTGAAGGCCAACGCTTGGAAAGAGGGTAAGGATGGAGTTTTTGATAGTGTCTGTGTGTAGTCAGAGATGGCCCTGGTCACTGGATTTCTGACCACCACGATCAGCTTTGTGTCCTTGGACATGTTGTAAATCCGTCTTGGTGCCTCTGGGGTTACAAAGTAACTTGGAGTCTTCTCCATCGTGATCTGTCCTTCTAAAGTCCGAGGCATCAAGTTCCTAAGTAAAAAAAAAAAGAGATTTTATGTGTTAGTGCTGATTGAATTAATGGATTTCCATAAGCAGATCACTGATGATCTGTGGGGCAAAGCTAGAATTAAGTGTTCGATTTTTCTGGAGCACAACTTTGGGAGAAATTACGGTAAGTACTACATGTGCCTATTCACATTGGATCCTCCAGAGGAACAAAGGCACTTTTTATGACCACTTTCCACTCTGACGAAGACATGAGGATCTCAAACGAAGAATCCCCCGCCTCGGTTAACTTAGAATTACGTAATAGGGTGTAAGGAGATGGGTTCTTCAAACTCGACAAGCCCTCTAAGGGGTATTTATTGGTCCAGCTGTATGGTAGGAACCACGTAAGAACCAGCAGGAGCCCTTGTGTTCCCCTCCAGGAGTTTTTCTTTAATGTTAATAACATAATTCCCCCCACTCCCAAAAAAGTGTCTTTTACTGTCAAGATGTTGTAACTTTTATTAAGCAGTTCCTTAGATCTTTCCAAAGGAAAAAGTCAAGTGCCAACAATATGGTCTTCATTACAATAACAACCTCAACGGACATTGCCATCAAACTTTTCAATCTACTTTTAGGAGAGATTTTTCATTTTGTCATCGCCTGGTGTTGCCAGATTACATGTAGCACAAGCTATAGTTTTACAGGTTTTTTTTAATTGGGTGTAGGGTTCTCCAGAGTCTAAAGCGGGCTTTACACACTACGATATATCATACGAAATGTCGTCGGGGTCACGTCATAAGTGACGCACATCCGGCATCATTTGACATATCGTAGCGTGTGACAGCTACGAGCGAGTGTGAACGAGCAAAAATACTCACCTTATCGTTGCTCGTTGACACGTCGCTCATTATCAAAATATCGAACGTCCTTCTGCGTGCCGGTTGTTCATTGTTCCCGAGGCAGCACACATCGCTCCGTGTAACACCCCCGGAATGATGAACTGCAGCTTACCTGCGGCCGCCGGCAATGCGGAAGGAAGGAGGTGGGCGGGATGTTACGTCTATTAGCCGGCGGCTGTGTGACGTCGCTGTGACGCCGAACGTTCCTCCCTCTTCAGGAAGAGGATGTTCGCCGATGCGTGTGACGAGGGTTACTGAATTTGTGCGACACGGGCAACAAATTGCCCGTGACGCACAAACGATGGGGGTGGGTGCGATCGCAAATGTGATCGCACGATTAATTGCAGCGTATAAAGCAAGCTTAAGGCACAGGAGAGGCGAGAGACTGGACTCTGTGCAGCAGCATGTCACAGGCAGTGCGAAAAATCCAATTCACTACAGCCTGGAATCAACTCAGAAAACATAGGACTAATGTAATGCAAGTCACTACTTATGGATAGTACAGAGAGAAGAGTAGTCAGGAAAGCCGGGATCTGGTAACAGGAGGACATGTATGGATACAGGGAGTACACAGAAGCATAGTCAAGTCACAATCCGAGGGTCAGAATTCCAGGAGGGCACGTAATCGATTCAAGGAGAAAGCTGAGATGTGGTCAGGTAACGGTCCAAGGTTAAAAGCCAGGAGGTCGCAATAGGAACAAGGGGCGGGCAGAGAACAGTCAAATAACAGTCCGGGGTCAAGAAACAAAGATCAGAACACATGCAGAAACACAAGCCAACAGCACAACTACAGAACCAGAATGTACGACTGGCGAGGTTCTGGCAGCGCATGCTCAGTAAAGAAGCAGAGCAATTACCAGGAACGTGGAACACCTGAGTAATTCGCACCAACATGGAATCCTGAGCTGACAATCAACCTGCCAGCTCCATAGCTCAGGAAAACACAGCAGAACATCTCCTAATGTGCAAGATGCTCTGCACAGAGGTATCCTGTCACTGCCAGCTCAGTAGCCCAGGAAAGGACAGCAGAGCATCTCCTAACATGCAAGATGCTCTGCACAGAGGAATTGTGTCATTGCCGGCTCAGTAATCCAGGAAAGCGCAGCAGAGCATCTCCTATGGGTGCAAGATGCTCTGCACAGAGGAATCCTGTCACTGCCAGCTCAGTATTCCAGGAAAGGGCAGCAGAGCATCTCCTATGTGCAAGTGTGGCGCCCTGGACTAGCCAGGTCATCACAGGTACTACAACACACACCCCCACCCTGAGACAGGCACATCAGCCAGACACAAAATCCTTGTTGCCTCCCTCCACGGGCTGATGTCCACACCAGGTGGGGTGGAGCCAGGCGGTTGGCCCCATCCACTGAGGAGTTCACAGTCCTGGAGGCGGGAGAAGGAGTTCAGTTCAGTGGAGTTGAGGAGAGAGCAATTAGGAAAGTGAAAGAGTGAGGAGTGGAGTAGTAGAGGAGCAAACTGACCGTGTCCGGGTGTGTGGCCCGGGCACTAAGAGCAAGGTTGGCAGACGGTGGTGGCCGTCTGCAGGAGAGGCGAATCAACGCGAAACCGTAGGACCGGGGACGGGCGGTGGCCCGCCGGTACCGAACTGGGGAGCAAAGTGAAGCCAGCACACACAGGCAGGGCCTGCGGACCCCGACCAAGCTTGGAGTCGCCATTAGAGGTCAAATCCGTCAGTGACCGGAACCCCAGGGGTTTCCTAACAGCCAAGACCCGATTGAAGGCAACCGTCCGACCAGTAGAAGGAAATACAGCTACCGCCACAGCTAGAGTTCCAAGGGAGAGAGCCTGCGGGCAAAAGGGCTCCTCCGGCCCATATATACGCTGGGGAGCGGGTTACCGGTGGGAATCCATCAGGACCGAACATACACAAAGGTGCAGGGAAAGGCAGCCACCACCAACCGTCCGGGAGAAGCCACAGCAGCCGGCTGTGGGACCCGTCCATCCAGCCGTTTGGTTTACCAGAGACTTTGCGTACATTTGTAGCTGAGTGAGTACAACCGTGCCTTCCGGCACCGCGCTTCGCAGTCCAGGCGACCCTGCACCTTGCCGTCACCTCACCGGGCCCCGTGACCACCAACCCCTACCCACGGAGGGGGAGAACAACAACCCAGCTGCTCCCTGCCATCGCTCCCAGGATCCCCGTCACCAGCAGCGGTGGTGCCCAACCTCACCACAACCCGTGGGTGGCGTCACGGACTAAATCCCCCAAACCAACCACCCCTTTCACTCACGGGCGAGGAGTGCCGCTCGAGTCCCTGGATCCGGCCCACCGCTCGAGCCACCGAGCAGCCGTCGCAGCAGCGCCGGACCCGAGCGTTAGCGAGCGCAGCGCAGCGGCGTCCTCCCCGCCCGCGACATAAGATGCTCTGCACAGAGGAATCGTGACAACTAAAATTTGCAACACTGACATCGCAAATCATGATAACTGGTGAGAATTTAAAGGGAACCTGTCAGCAGAAATGTCCCCTAAAACCTAACAGATTCCCCCTCTGCAGCTCCTGGGCTGCATTCTATAAAGGTCCCTGTTATGATTGTGCCCACTTTCTGACCGAAAAAAAGTGTTTATAAAGTTGTACCTTTTTGGCTTCTGATTCTGTAAATCCGTCACGGGGGCGGGCTGCCTGATGGCCGTTATTCTGCCCCCTGGTCCTGTATGCCGCCCCCATCGCTGATTTCAATACTTCTGGACGCCGCCCACTGCTCCAGCCATCCCCGCGCATGCCCAGTGCCCATCTCTCGGGGATGAGCACTGTGCCCAGCGTCACCGCTGGTGACGTGCACGCAGGGTTAAGATTATGGGCGGTGCTGTGATGTTTATTCCTAAGCAACCGCCTATAATCGCGGGACCGCGCTTTCCCCCTCGGCCTGCTTCTTTCTGCGCAAGCGCGCTGCTGCTGACCTCACTTCGCCTCCTTCCCATCTTGCCCCGAGGCAGGAAATAGATGGGAAGAGCGCGGAGCAGTGACTACACCGAAAGCGCGGTCCCGCGATTATGGGCGGTTACTTAGGAATAAACATCACAGCACCGCCCATAATCTTAACCCTGCGTGCACGTCACCAGCGGTGACGCTGGGCACAGTGCTCATCCCCGAGAGATGGGCACTGGGCATGCGCGGGGATGGCTGGAGCAGTGGGCGGCGTCCAGAAGTATTGAAATCAGCGATGGGGGCGGCATACAGGACCAGGGGGCAGAATAACAACCATCAGGCAGCCCGCCCCCGTGACGGATTTACAGAATCAGAAGCCAAAAAGGTACAACTTTATAAACACTTTTTTTCGGTCAGAAAGTGGGCACAATCATAACAGGGACCTTTATAGAATGCAGCCCAGGAGCTGCAGAGGGGGAATCTGTTAGGTTTTAGGGGACATTTCTGCTGACAGGTTCCCTTTAAACAAAAAAGTGTCTTTCAATTGTAAGGACCATTTGACCCTTAAACTTTATTTTATGAATGTTTTAACCGTCTACTGAAAAAGAAAACCTTTATATTTTCAAAGCAAACCCAAATTGATCTGTAACGCCCATCTGCACCTCAGTGACTATCCGATGACATATGGCCAAGGTCAATTCAGGAAAGACTCAGAATACAAAGAAGAGTCGTGTTTTGTATTTATACAAATGATTAAACCAAAGGCCTGTATTTTCACTTTTCTGTCGCTCTTGGGAATGGAAGACGCCCGGACAGACTGCAGCCAGCAAGAATATTCCGGAAATAATAACCTACACTGGGATTTCCTGCTCCAGTAGTAAAGGGTGCATGACAAGTCAATCGTTATTTTCCTGTCCTGCTCCTCGAATAAACCCTACAACTGTTGTCATCCAATACTGAACCTGTCAATCAGAACGCAGATACTGTAATGATGTCTACATACTGTTCCCAGGCCTCAATTATATCATCATCAACAATTACTTGTGCAGTATAAAAGAATATACCTATTATATTATTGCCCCCTATGTACAAGAATATAACTTCTATAATACTGCCCCTGTGTACAAGAATATAACTACTATAATACTGCTGCTATGTACAAGAATATAACTACTATAATACTGCCCCTATGTACAAGAATATAACTACTATAATACTGCCCCCTATGTACAAGAATATAACTACTATAATACTGCCCCTATGTACAAGAATATAACTACTATAATACTGCCCCCTATGTACAAGAATATAACTACTATAATACTGCTCCTATGTACAAGAATATAACTGCTATAATACTGCCCCCTATGTACAAGAATAACACTACTATAATACTGCCCCTATGTACAAGAATATAACTACTATAATACTGCCCCTATGTACAAGAATATAACTACTATAATACTGCCCCTATGTACAAGAATATAACTACTATAATACTGCCCCTATGTACAAGAATATAACTACTATAATACTGCCCCCTATGTACAAGAATATAACTACTATAATACTGTCCCCTATGTACAAGAATATAACTACTATAATACTGCCCCCTATGTACAAGAATATAACTACTATAACACTGCCCCCTATGTACAAGAATATAACTACTATAATACTGCCCCTATGTACAAGAATATAACTACTATAATACTGCCCCTATGTACAAGAATATAACTACTATAATACTGCCCCTATGTACAAGAATATAACTACTATAATACTGCCCCCTATGTACAAGAATATAACTACTATAATACTGCCCCCTATGTACAAGAATATAACTACTATAACACTGCCCCCTATGTACAAGAATATAACTACTATAATACTGCTCCTATATACAAGAATATAACTACTATAATACTGCCCCCTATGTACAAGAATATAACTACTATAATACTGTCCCTATGTACAAGAATATAACTACTATAATACTGCTCCTGTGTACAAGAATATAACTACTATAATACTGCTCCTATGTACAAGAATATAACTACTATAATACTGCCCCTATGTACAAGAATATAACCACTATAATACTGCTCCCTATGAACAAGAATATAACTACTATAATACTGCTCCTATATACAAGAATATAACTACTATAATACTGCCCCCTATGTACAAGAATATAACTACTATAATACTGTCCCTATGTACAAGAATATAACTACTATAATACTGCCCCCTATGTACAAGAATATAACTACTATAATACTGCCCCTATGTACAAGAATATAACTACTATAATACTGCCCCTATGAACAAGAATATAACTACTATAATACTGCCCCCATGTACAAGAATATAACTACTATAATACTGCCCCCTATATACAAGAATATAACTACTATAATACTGCTCCTATATACAAGAATATAACTACTATAATACTGCCCCCTATGTACAAGAATATAACTACTATAATACTGCCCATATGAACAAGAATATAACTACTATAATACTGCCCTGTATGTACAAGAATACAACTACTATAATACTACCCCTATGAACAAGAATATAACTACTATAATACTGCTCCCTATGAACAAGAATATAACTACTATAATACTGCCCCTATGAACAAGAATATAACTACTATAATACTGCCCCTATGTACAAGAATATAACTACTATAATACTGCTCCCTATGAACAAGAATATAACTACTATAACAGTACTATGCGATGGAAAGACGGTGCTGGACCCCGGCGAGCCCAAACTCTTAAAAGTGGGAAAATGCGTTTAAGGGGACATATTCCTCTAAAAATCTACTTTTAAAGTATGACATATGGACATGTTTTTTTAGGTTTTATGTAGGATTCATATTTCTATAACACATGATTCAGATAAAAGCATAGTGTGCATATAATCACCCGGTTTATGGATGTTTTCCCGAGCGCTTGTGCACTTCTCCTGCATTTAGCAGAGGCCTTTCATGTTTAATGGCAGGAATTATAGTTTGTAAAGCAAAGTTTAGGGGCTTTGTACAATGTTAGACGGCATCTGTGGGGCTCTTTCATGGGCAATAACCAGACGAAGCACAGGTGGTCCGAAGGTCCATAAAATACCTTGTGCTCTGACTAAAGCCATGCCAACCTCAGTAACACTGTGCCTGCATAGTGCCCGGGGAGGTATACCTTTTATGCAAATTAAATACATGATACAAACACTTTCTATATATTACTTTACCTTTATTTTTTTACCTTGTATTAACTATTCGTTGTATGAATTAAAGGGACACAGGCCACGTGACGTTTGTGTACAGCCTGGCACTAATATATTCCAAAATATTTTTTGACATGTTGCAGTCATCACTAAGGGGAGCGCACTAGATACAGATTTATACACTTACACAATACTAGCTGTATTAATTCTACCGTATATGTAGTGGCCTCTCCCTAGAGTGGTTATATAAATCTGTATGTAGTGAGCTCCCCCTAGTGGTGGCTGTATAAATCTGTATGTAGTGAGCTCCCTCTAGTGGTGGCTGTATAAATCTGTATGTAGTGAGCTCCCCCTAGTGGTGGCTGTATAAATCTGGATGTAGTGAGCTCCCCCTAGTGGTGGCTGTATAAATCTGTATGTAGTGGCCTCTCCCTAGAGTGGTTATATAAATCTGTATTTAGTGAGCTCCCCCTAGTGGTGGCTGTATAAATCTGTATGTAGTGAGCTCCCCCTAGTGGTGGCTGTATAAATCTGTATGTAGTAAGCTCCCCCTAGTGGTGGCTGTATAAATCTGTATGTAGTGAGCTCCTTCTAGTGGTGGCTGCATATATCTGTATGTAGTGAGCTCCCTCTAGTGGTGGCTGTATAAACCTGTATGTTGTGAGATCCCCCTAGTGGTGGCTGTATATATTTGTATGTAGTGAGCTCCTTCTAGTGGTGGCTGTATATATTTGTATGTAGTGAGCTCCTTCTAGTGGTGGCTGTATATATCTGTATGTAGTGAGCTCCTTCTAGTGGGGGCTGTATAAACCTGTATGTAGTGAGCTCCCCCTAGTGGTGGTTGTATAAATCTGTATGTAGTGAGCTCCCCCTAGTGGTGGTTGTATAAACCTGTATGTTGTGAGATCCCCCTAGTGGTGGCTGTATATATTTGTATGTAGTGAGCTCCTTCTAGTGGTGGCTGTATATATTTGTATATAGTGAGCTCCCTCTAGTGGTGGCTGTATATATCTGTATGTAGTGAGCTCCTTCTAGTGGGGGCTGTATAAATCACTATGTAGTGAGCTCCCCCTAGTGGTGGTTGTATAAATCTGTATGAAGTGAGCTCCCCCTAGTGGTGAGTGTATAAATCTGTATGTAGTGAGCTCCTTCTAGTGGTGGCTGTATAATCTGTATGTAGTGAGCTCCCCCTAGTGGTGGCTGTATAAATCTATATGTACTGAGCTCCCCCTAGTGGTGGCTGTATAAACCTGTATGTAGTGAGCTCCCCCTAGTGGTGGCTGTATATATTTGTATGTAGTGAGCTCCTTCTAGTGGTGGCTGTATATATCTGTATGTAGTGATCTCCTTCTAGTGCTGCCTGTATAAATCTCTATGTAGTGAGATCCCCCTAGTGGTGGTTGTATATATCTATATGTAATGAGCTTCTTCTAGTCACGATATATAAATCTGTATGTAGTGAGCTCCCTCTAATAGTGGTTAGAAATCTTTTTGTTTGAAGTTCTTCCTAGTGGTGGCTATATAAATACATATGTAGTGAGCGCCTCCCAGTGGTGGCTGTATAAATCCATAAACATTGAGCTCCCCCTAGTGGTGGCTGTATATATCTATATACAGTGTGCTCCTCCTAGTTGCGGCTATATATATCCACATACAGTAAGCGCCTTCTAGTGGTGGCTGTATAAATCTGTATGTAGTGAGCTCCTCATAGTTGTAACTGTATATTTCCACATATGGTGTGCTCCTTCTAGTGGTGACTGTATAAATCCCCATACAGTACAGTGATTTCTACCTAGTGGTGCCTGTATCTATCTCTATACAGTTAGCTCCCCCTAGTGATGGCTGTATAAATCTGTATATAGTGAGCTCCTCATAGTTCTAAATGTATATTTCCACATATAGTAAGCTGCTCCTAGTAGTAGATGTATACATCTGTAGTAAATCCACACACAGAGAGCTAGTGGTGGCTGTATAAATCTGTATGTAATGAGCTCCCCCTAGTGGTGGCTGTATAAATCTGTATGTAGTGAGCTCCCTCTAGTGGTGGCTGTATAAATCTGTATGTAGTGAGCTCCCCCTAGTGGTGGCTGTATAAATCTGTATGTAATGAGCTCCCTCTAGTGGTGGCTGTATTAATCTGTATGTAGTGAGCTCCCTCTAGTGGTGGCTGTATAAATCTGTATGTAATGAGCTCCCTCTGGTGGTGGCTGTATGAATCTGTATGTAGTGAGTTCCCTCTAGTGGTGGCTGCATAAATCTGTATGTAATGAGCTCCCTCTAGTGGTGGCTGTATAAATCTGTATGTAATGAGCTCCCTCTAGTGGTGGCTGTATAAATCTGTATGTAGTGAGCTCCCCCTAGTGGTGGCTGTATAAATCTGTATGCAATGAGCTCCTCCTAGTGGTGGCTGTATAAATCCCCATACACTGAGCTCCCTCTAGTGGTGGCTGCATAAAGTAAAAATTCTAATATTTATCAAGTCAACACTGCAGAGCTCACCTATACAGATATCAGAGCAGAATTTCAAACCTAAAAAGACCTACGTTTATGTAGCACATTTAATGGGGAGTTCTATAGGCATTGAACATCGTGAATGTCTCTTATAGGGCGTTTTCTATTGTAGAACGTTCCGCCAAGTTAATAACATATAAAAAAAATATCCATGAGCCAGGGCATTAGGTAATTTTTAATTTTTATAACCACGCCCAGTCCGCACCCCCATAGAGCGCCATTGAACGCCAGCTTTAGTATCGCAGCATTAATATAGGGTGAGGAAATTGCTGCTTTCCGAGAGGTTCTGAGACTTTTTTTCCACTACTTTGGCAGTCGATGACTCCCCAAATAGAGTCTCGAAAAAGGTGACCCCCACTGTTATATCATGATCATATTCAATAGCCTAGAAGTTCTATCAGAATGTTCCATTTACTGATCCTATTTATATAAAAAAGAAGGTTTCCGCGGGTTATTGGGGTTTGGCAGGAGAAACAATTTTTCTCTTTCATTTTTTGGCCATGGTGGACTGTGCGATACAGATCCCAAATGTTACACAAGGTTATAGCAATCACCTGCACAAATACTGTGGAAATAATCATGGCTTCAGAAATCAATGTCTCGATGGAGCAGATTCAAGTATTCGTCGCTCCCCCACCACCACCCCACTTTCCACAAAGGTCTATTGATGCTTTGGGCCGCTCCGTGGACGCTCCGCTGGGTTTACGGGCCTCTCCGGTGGTGTTAGAAACATTGCAGTCTGGATTATTCTGTTATTCACCAACTTCTCTTCTTTATAGGTAACTTAATCCATACAGAATTTTCATTGGTGCCAACAAGGACAAAAGTCGTAATCGGATCCAAAACGACCGAAAAAAAAAATCATCATTACATGGAAAGCCCAGGACCAAAAATAGGAAAGCAGCGGCAGAAACCTGGGGCATGCCTGGATACAAGAAGTTGTTCATTCAACGTTTAGTATCATGAAAATTAAACTATTGCAAATACCTTAAATTAGAAATGTAGTATAGTTCTCCTGATTAGCTATGTCTCTTACCTCATGTGCAGGGCATTGCAGCTTAGGTATTCATCGTTACATTACTCATATAGTGACAGTTACCATATTTTTCGGATAATAAGACGTACTTTTCCTCCCACAAATTTGGGAGGAAAAGAGGGGTGCGTCTTATAATCCGAATGTAGCTTACTGGGGGGTGGAGAGGGGTCGCAGGAGGAAGGGGCAATGCTGGGGGCTGCGGGCGCTGAGTTGGTGCTCGCTGCATGCGATGAGGTAGGGGCCATCCTCAAAATGTCAGCGGCGCAGGCTTCAAATAATGTTGTCCGGAGTCGGCACGTGTGCAGATAGAACTCTTGGCTCAAGCTCTCATCTGCACCCGCACCACCTCTGGCCCTTTGATCTCCCAGCAGGGAACTTAAGTAAAATGGCACCCGGAGGTGGCGCGTGCGCAGCTGAGATCTTGGCTTGTCATCGCCTGCAGTATCGCCCTACTCCACCACTACCCCTGCCTCCTGTGACCCGGCTCCACCACTGCCCCTGCCTCCTGTGATCCCGATACACCACCGCCCCTGCCTCCTGTGATGCCGATACACCACCGCCCCTGCCTCCTGTGATGCCGATACACCACCACTCCTGCCTCCTGTGATGCCGATACACCACCGCCCCTGCCTCCTGTGATGCCGATACACCACCACTCCTGCCTCCTGTGATGCCGATACACCACCACTCCTGCCTCCTGTGGCCTCGCTCCACCACCACCCCTGCCTCCTGTGACCCGGCTCCACCACCGCCCCTGCCTCTTGTGACTCCGATACACCACTGCCCCTTCCTCCTGTGACCCCGATACACCACCGCCCCTGCCTCCTTTGACCCCGTTTCACCGTCACCCCTACCTCCTATGACCCCGCTCCATCACCACTGCCACTCCCCCCCGGTAAGACACCACCAGTTTATAAGACAGACTCATTTTTTTTTACCTTATTTTTCTCTAAATTTTGCATGCATCTTATAAACCAGCGCGTCTTATAAAACGAAAAACATGTTAGTTGCTTGCAGTCGTAACCAGGATACCTAAGGTTGTAGGATACCTGAGCTGCAATGTCCTGCACATGAGGTAAGACACAGCTAATCAGGAGAACTGTACTACATACTACATTTATAATTGGAGGTATCAGCTAATATCATTATTATTATTATACCTACTGCATATTGGGATAGGATCTTGGGGATGTAAATACCCCTTTAGAGCAAAAAGTACGAATGAAGTTACAGTGATTGATGGAGATATACTTTTCATACAAAATAAAAATGATGCATCTCAGACAATAACAACACAAACCAGATTTAGTTTTACAAAGTTCCCCAGTTTTTGTAAGCCACTAAAGTAATAAAACTATACAAGTTTGGTATCACTGTAATCGTATTGACCTGGAGATTCATGCAAATGTAAAATTGATTTTTTTTTGTCATCATTTCACCCCACTTGGAATTTTTTTTTATTGTTCTTCAATATCTTATGTGGTAAAGTGAATGGCGTCATTCAAAAATAAAACTCGTTACAGGCAAAAAAAAAATTAAACCCTCGTATAGGAATGTCAGAGAAATATATATATATATATATATATATATATATATATATATATATATATATAGCTCTTGGGGGAAAAAAAAAGAAAAAGTTGAATGTGCAAAAACAAAAAAATTCGCCTCAGCAAGAAAGGAATTAATATTTTTAGGTAGTTACAAAAATTTTAAGTTGACTAGTTTTAGTACCTGGAGTTGCCCGGGATAGTAACTAAGTCTCTCTCCCACTTTCTCCCCCACGCTCTATGTCGCCCTCTCTCTCCCCCACTCTTCTACTTTCTATCTCCCTCTCTCCCACTCTCCCATGCTCTCTCTATACTCTCTCTCTCCCTCTGTCCCACTCTCCCCCATTCCCACGCTCTTCTCTCCCACTCTTCCACTTTCTCTCTCCCTCTCTCCCACTTTCTGTCTCCCACTTTCTGTCTCCCACGCGCCCTCTCTCCCACTCTCCCTCTCTCCCACTCTCCCTCTCTCCCTTTCTCCCACTCTCCCTCTCTCCCACTCTCCCTTTCTTACACGCTCCCTCTCCAACTCTCCCTCTCTCCCTTTCTCCCACTCTCCCTCTCTCCCTCTCTCCCACTCTCCCTCTCTCCAACTCTCCCTCTCTCCCACTCTTCCTCTCTCCCACTCTCCCTCTCTCCCACTCTTCCTCTCTCCCACTCTCCCTCTCTCCCTCTCTCCCACTCTCCCTCACCCACTCTCCCTCTCTCCCACTCTCCCTCTCTCCCACTCTCCCTCTCTCCCACTCTCCCTCTCTCCCACTCTCCATCTCTCCCACTCTCCCTCACCCACTCTCCCTCTCTCCCACTCTCCCTCTCTCCCACTCTCCCCCTTTTTCCCACTCTCTCCCACTCTCCCTCTTTCCCACTCTCTCCCACTCTCCCTCCTTCCCACTCTCCCTCTTTCCCACGCTCCCTCTCTCCCACTCTCCCTCTCTCCCACTCTCCCTCTCTCCCTCTCTCCCTCTCTCCCCCTTTTTCCCACTCTCTCCCACTCTCCCTCTTTCCCACTCTCTCCCACTCTCCCTCCTTCCCACTCTCCCTCTTTCCCACGCTCCCTCTCTCCCACTCTCCCTCTTTCCCACGCTCCCTCTCTCCCTCTCTCCCTCTCTCCCCCTTTTTCCCACTCTCTCCCACTCTCCCTCCTTCCCACTCTCCCTCTCTCCCACTCTCTTTCTCCCTACCCCCTCTCACCACTAAATTCTTATTAACTGACACATAAGCTGTGTTCTTTTACCAAGAATGATTTGATTTGTAAAGCGCTGCGGAATATGTTGGCGCTATAGAAATAAAGATTATTACTATTATTATTATTAATAAGAATGTCCTTTGTTGCTTATAGCAACCAATCAGAGCTACTATTAATGACCTGTAGCAAAATAGAAGCAGACCTGTGATTGGTTGCTTTAGGCTGCCTGATAAATATCCTGGCTAACTGTTAAAACAGTCAATATATTACCTCACATATCCAAACAGTAGGTAAGCGGGGATTTTTTGTGAATAACTGTAAAGCGCAGGGTTAAAATTTCCCCTCAAAACATAGTCAATGACGTTCCCTGAGTCACATGAGGTGTCTGTGCAAAATTTTGCGCAAAACTTCATGTTTGTAAATGCGACTGTGCAGATTCCTTTAGCGGACATACACACACACAC
>NC_134359.1:284884893-284897393 GCF_048569485.1 Anomaloglossus baeobatrachus | reverse complement strand
ATTTCTGGGTGAGAAGCCGATCTCCGAAACGCCACACTCAACGATTGTCCTGCAGAATTGGGCATGACCTCACAATGGGCCGTAATGAGAAAATTAACCCCGCACAGGTCATCCAAGGTGTTGGCACTGCCAAAAAAGCAGATACTGACAGCCCATTAGCCACACAATGTCTTCCCGTGGCCAGGCCGCGTCGTAGGCCTCTAAGCTCTAAGCTCCTAATGGGGCTTCTGTGAGATTTCGGCCCTTGCCAGATCCCATCTCGCTCCTGGTGAGAGGTGGGAAAATGCATCTGTTACCCATCTCCTTCCTCCCTCTCTGTCTTCCATACGAAACAAAAAATAAGCCACAAAAAATCCCGGCCAAATTTTTTTTTTTTTCCTTTGTCCTTGGCAATAGGAAATCTTCTCTTAAAGTTTTAATGACTTCAATATTTTTTTAATGGGATATATATATTTTTTTATTATTTTTTTTTTTTTTACGTTCCTGCCACTTGAAATGCGTCGGGTTTTCTAGGGTCATTTTTGTAAAATTTTGTAAATTTTTTTTCACAGCATTTTCAAAGCTTCCCTCTCACTTTCACCGGGTTATTATTGCCTTTAAGCTCCGGATGCTAATGACCTCCCTTAATTAGGAAATGATCCGTCTGGAATAAAAACCGCTCCCGCTGACTTCAAGGCGTTTCAATTAGCAACAAGGGAGGGCGGAGGGGGGGGGGATCATTTTCATAACATTTCCCCTTTGCCACAGTTTCCTAATTAACGCCCGGATCAGAAGCGACTGGTGCCAGGTACGATGGAAACTCTTCTACTGATTTTACAAGTGGAGCGCGGGTCGACAGTTTCTTTTTCACTGAGGCGCTATAAGTTGGGCTCACTGACCCGCAAGGATTTGGAGCGGCGTGCTGCAGAAAATTGGAAAAAAGTTTTATTCAATATTTATTTTAAGGTGGAACAAAACCCCCCAAAATAATGAATTTGTCCAAAAAGAGCGCCACCCATGCCTATAGGCTGTAGTTGGTATTGCAGCTGATGAAAAAAAAAATGAAATTCTCCAGATAATTATCTCTAGATTATCCAAGTGATTAAATTAAGTAAAAATATCAGATACACTCAATGGAAAAAAACCAGACTATTATTTTTTAATCATATCTAACCCCTATTGATTACATTTTTTTTATCTTTTGTATTACTAAATTTCATGTAATTGAACCCAAAATCATTTTTGTAATTGGATTTCAATAATAATTTTGCACCCTGTACCTACTAGAGCGGCAGATACATTGTACTTTCTATTGCTGGCTGCGGAGTTAACTAAGAATCCATCAGTGAGCTCGTTTTGACTGTCCGAGAGGAGACTTCGTTATTTTGTCTTTTACTGAGCTCCTTTCAGCTGATTTATGACCACAGATCACCAACAAAGTTGAATGTGCCATTGAGCACGTCAAAGCCAAATAGTGCAAATTTTTTAATGAAACTCACTTGAAAAAAAATAAGTTTTAGCCACAAATATAGGCATTAAAGGGAATCTGTCTGATTAAAAAAAAAAAAAGATATTAACCTTCAGATTTAGAGGTAATCTTCACGTTAATAGTGTAGCTGCGCTGCCGGGATGAAATTAACTTTATTCCTCCCGGCAGTCTTGCACTTTCAGTGATACTGACGGCCCGAAACAGTGACTTAACACTAAAAGTCCCAGAGAGGGGTCATTTAACATTTCTACCATTGAAACCCTATGGAGCTCGAAATTCCTGGGACTTCTAGTGTCCAATGACTCTCTATATCTGCAAGTAAATAATGTTTTTTTTACCTGACAGGTTCCCTTTAAGTAAAAATTACTAATAAACAGGGGTGGAACGATCTCAGTGATGGCCACCAGGCCTGGGGGTGCAGAGGGCTCACCAGCCCCAGCCCCTGCTTCAGTTGGATGTGCGTCCGAGGGTGAAATGTATCGCGGTGCAGAGACCCATTAGGACCCTGCACTGCAATATACACTGCCAGCCAAACAAAAAACGGCAAGTTTCAGCGTCACCGCTGACTGAGGCAGCGCATGCCAATGACGTCATGCGCTTCCATAACACGGACGCCGATGAAAGCTGCTGGCCACTGCAGGCCAGGTATAGAGGAGGACGCTGTGTGACGTGGGAGCCAGAGAGTGTGAGTACAATATATACCAGGAGGGGGACGGTATATACCAGGAGTGGCCCAGGCAAGGAACATATATAGTAGGAGGGGGACAGTATACTGTCTACCAGTAGGGAAACAGTATATACCAGGAGGGGTCCAAGAGAGGAACATATATACCAGGAGGGGGACAGTAAATATCAGGAGGGGTACAGGAGAGGAACATATATAGCAGGATAGGGACAGTATTTACCAAAAGGTACCCAGGAAAGGATCATATAATATATATTTACTCTCAGGGGGACAATATATAGCAGGAGGGAGACAGTAGAAAGCAGGAGTGGCCCAGGAGGAACATATATACTAGGAGGGGGACAGTATACACCAGGAGGGTGACAGTATATACCAGGATGGGGGACAGTGTATACCAGGATGGGGGACAGTATATACTAGGATGGGGGACAGTATATACCAGGATGGGGGACAGTATATACCAGGTTGGGAGACATTTACTAGGATGGGTGACATACCAGAATGGGGGGCATATAAACCAGGATGGGGGACTTATTTACCAGGAAGTAGCCCAGGATGGGGGGCATATAAACCAGGATGGGAGGCATATAAACCAGGATGGGGGGAATTTAAACCAGGACGGGGGACATATTTATCAGGACGCAGCCCAGTATGGGGTACATTAGCACAGGATGGGGGACATTAGTACTTGATGGGGGCCATTACTACTTAATGGGTGGGAGGGTAACTTGTATGTCTTTAAAGGATTTAGAAGGCTAAATATATACATACATCTGACCAACATGCGGGGATGAGGGGGTCCAGGTCCAAATTTTGCACCAGGGCCCATTGAACTCTAGTTACACCACTGCTAAGGAAGAACGACAACAGAAAAGGAGCCATTTATCAAAACTATATAAAGGATTAAATAAATAAATTATCTTTATTGCCCATAGCAACCAATCACAGTGCAGCTTTCATTCTCCTAGAGCTGTTTAAAAAATGAAAGCTGAGCTTTGATTGGTTACTAGGAGCAACATCTTTCCTTTTAGATAAACGAGGCCTATACTAAATTGGAAAGTTGTACACCGTGTATATATTATGATTACGCTTTACAGACACAACACTGGCGGTACTATCCGAGCTCAGAATAATGACATTCATGTAAATCATCACACTGGCCTCGCAGTCCATATGGCATCACATGATCTTACGCGTCTCCTTCTGTTACTCATCCCCATGTTGGCTATAAATTTGGCACAAGGTCAAAAAACAGTCAATTTTCTCCTGACGGCCCCGACAATAGGCTCCTATAATGTGTGTAGCCTACCTGAACCACAATATGGCCCCATTCATTAAGCCTGAGAAGCCCAATAAACAAGTAGATTAGTATCTACACGGCCTGTCCTCCAGGTACAGCGGCCCGTCCTCCCCAGGAGACCCGGGAATTGAATTAATCTCATTAAAAGGCAAAATACATAAAAGCTAATTACCCTGGATATTGAGCGCCGCTTTCCTTGTTACCGATCTACTATATAAACTATGGGGAAATCTTCGAAGGGGGGAGGGGCAGGGGGCATTAAAATATGATTTTTAAGTAGGTTTGGTAAAAATATGTATTTCATTACGCGAGGGCTCTGCAGTGTCCTGGTCGTCGTAATTATCCGTCTGCGAGGCCATATGTCCATTTTTACTGCAGTGTTTATTAAGGGATGGAAATTAAATTGCTGTAATATTAGACATTTTCGGGTTTATTAGCCTCAACCAAATGATCATTATACAGAGTATATACACTGATGTCCGAGCTGTGCTCAGGGCCGACCATTGTCCTCAAATATGAGGTGTGGATATAATACCGGTGGGATAGGGTGGTGGGGACTCGCCTCCACGAAAAAAAACTGATAGGGTGGAAATATAAAGCAGTATGACAGTATGAAGATAAGCGGTGCTATACTGATGCTGCTCATCTCCTATGGAAACTCATAAATTAAGGAGAGGGATACCGAGACAAAAGAAACTAGCAAGAGCTTCTTTGACCACTTGTTTAAAGGAAGGAAATCACTTCCGCTCCTCTTATTTTTAGGCTGGAGGAAATCTTCTACCTATGCCAACTATAGCTTATTCTGTGTTGGTCTGTGAGTTGTGGTGTTCTAGTCTTGCTGGAGAAAGAGATGCTTTGTGCTTAGAGTTGTGGTGGAGTTACCTGTCGTATTGTTATTTCCACCCTGCTGTTGTTTTACTCCCCTAATCTGTTATTACATTATACCTCTGTGTGTGCGTGCTGGGTAACAGAGTTTTGGTTCCCCTGTTTGTCTATTTCTGTGGGTTAAATCGCACTCCTGTCCCATTCCCTCCTGGGGGATGGGGTGGGTATATAAGATCAGGGCTGGTCAGGAGCAGGGCCAAAAAGCAGACTCAGACATCCCCACCATTAGGGGTATCACTGAGACTTGGGATAGCACGGGGTCTCCTATTCTGAGGGTCAGCTTAGGAGCCCCGGTTTCCTGCTATCCCCATAGTCCCTCGTGACATGGATACATAGATGAATGAATAGATAGATAGATAGATAGATAGATAGAGGGATATATAGATAGATAGATAGATAGATAGATAGATAGATAGATAAGAAGAGGGTTAAATCACATTTCTGTCCTGGCCTCCCCTAGGAAGGAGATTGGATTAGAAGATCAGTGCTGATCAGGAGCTGGTTCAGGAAGGAGACTCAGACATCCCCACCATTAGGGGTATCTTTGAGAGTAGGGATAGCACAGGGCCCCCTTGTCTGAGAATCTGCTTGAGGGGCCTGATTAACCGCTATCCACGTAGTCCCTCGTGACAATAACAAAATCCATCTGAACCGTCCCAGTAGCCATTTTTAGCAGCTATGGAGCTAATATTTAGTCACAGAGTCACCCAGGCTTTATAGCGATGCATTGCCCCTTCTTTCTCCTCCCCTTTTTTGCCTGAGGCTCCACCTCTTTACAGTGAGAGCTACATAGTGCTTTATCAATGGATGACATAGTAAAAAATACTGAAAACTGAAGTTTTACTACAATATCCAGAGAGATGTCTCCACATAAAGATTTTATAGCAATGGCTGCAGATGCACTCGGAGCGCCAGTCCGTGTTACAAAGTGATATGTTAACAATAGATGGATTGAACAAATTTGCATTGCGTCACTGGAAACGTTCCCAATAAAGACACAGTCGTTACTTCAGGCCAGAGCTTATAATAGACCCTTTTATTAAAACTGTAAACCCCCAGGAGTCTCAGATTTACATGTCTAAATGTTTAATAGGACATCATTAAGGAAAGGAGGCGGCTACCGGAGAGGAACTGAGGCATATAAAATGGAGAATTTATAGCGTAGTGTACGGCCGCCAAAAATTTGGAAAAAGTTATATTACGATTCTATTATATTATAATATAACATAATCAAAGAAACGCCTAGAAATCCAGAGGTTGAGGATGGCAGATATATTTTAATACAGTTGTATCCCATATTCTTTGTTATTGTAAGACAAATCACTGAAAAATTTAGAGGACGGATAGGATGTCATCTGACAGGCGCTCCATGCTATAACATTTACAGTGATCAGCCGCAACGTTGAAACCACTTGGGTCTAAGCATATCCAAAATGGTAGGTTTTCTGGGGTATTCCTGCTACAGGGCAAGTTTTGTGCAGTGTTCTCGGTATACGGCAGATCTTGTGGGGTGTTCTCAGTATACGGCAGGTCTTGTGGGAAGTTCTCATTATGGGGCAAGTCTTTTGGGTTGTTTCTGATATACATCAGGTCTTGTGGGGTGTTCTCAGTATACAGCAGGTCTTGTGGGGTGTTCCCGGTATATAGCAAGTCTTTTGGGGTGTTCCTGGTATACAGCAGGGCTTGTAGGGTGTTTACGATATACAGCAGGTCTTGTGGAAGTGTTCCCAATATGTATCAAGTCTTGTGCAGTGTTCCCGGTATACGGAAGGTCTTGTGGGGTGTTCCCACTATAGATCAGGTCTTGTGGGGTGTTCCCAGTACACAGCAGGTCTTTTGGGATGTTCCCGATATAAGGCAGTTCTTGTGGGGTGTTCCCGGTATATGGCAGGTCTTGTGCGGTGTTCCTGTTATATAGCCGGTCTTGTCCCAGGTGTACGCAGGTCTTGTGGAATGTCCCTGGTGTACCAAAGGTCTTGGGGGGTGTTCCTGGTATACTGCAGGTCCTATGGGGTGTTCCCAATATAAGGTAGATCCTGTGGGATGTTGACATATACGGCAGGTCTTATTTGATGTTCCAGGTAAATGACACGTCTTGTTGGATGTTCCCGGTATACGGCAGGTCTTGTGGGGTGATCCCGGTATAAGGCAGATCTTGTGGGGTGTTCGCAGTATACTGCAGGTCTTGTGGGATGTTCCCGGTATACGGCAGATCCTGCGGGGTGTTCCCAGTATATGGCAGGTTCTGTGGGGTGTTACCAGTATAAAGTAGATCCTGTGGAGTGTTCCCGGTACACAGCAGGTCTCACTGGGTGTTCCAAGTGTATGGCAGGTCTTGTTGGGTGTTCCCATTATACGACAGATATTGTGGGGTGACTCTGGTATATGACGTGTCTTGTGGGATGTTCCTGGAATACGGCAGGTCTTATGGGGTGATCCCGGTATACGGCTGGGCTTGTGGGGTGTTCCCTGTATGCCGCAGGTTTTGTGGGTTGTTTCCTGCATACAAAAGGTCTTGTGGGGTGTTCTCTGTATACAGTAGTGTCTTGTGGAGTGTTCCTGGCATAGTGCATGTCTTGGGTGTTACAGACAAGGGTCCAAGGAAGGATAACCGATGAACTGACATCAGGGTCATGGGTGCCCATTAATGTGTGTGATCAGTGACATCTAGTCCATCAAGTTCCATCTCACAGAAGAGTGACTTTACCACAAATTGATCCCGGCTATGATTAAAAAAATGGGGAAGATGTCAGATCATGCAGAGAATTGCAGTTTGCTGTATATGGGTTTATATGTCCGTGTGGCGCCCCTGAGGCTTCAGTCGCCACAGGGTACTGCAGCTCATTTAAGCTGCAGTATTCATCTGAGGGTAAGGAGGGGGTTAATCACCGGTGTTTCCACATTTACACTTTACATACAGTTTAGGTGCTTTCCCACTGGGGACTGGACTAGGGTAGATAGGGGGGTGGCCATCTCGAAGCATGGGACTTTCCTGGTCACTAGGACAACCACCTGGGGGGCGCGCACCACATGGGGTAGAAGTAGGAGCAACCTTCACACATTCTTCAGTCAAGTCAAGCCTGTACTCCAGTTCTGGCGACACGACACCACTCTTCGTCTTCTTTTCTTCTTTAACGGGGCCTGAGGCTTGGAGCGGGAAGCTCAGCCTGGGTTCTTCACTCCTGGAGGGGCAACTCTTAGAAAGGACACTTTCAAAATACTGGTGGCTACCTCTGACTTAACCGGGATTGGCTGGAGCCCAACATGGTGGTGACAGGTACCTCCCGGGCCATCTAAACACAGTGAGTAAAACACCTGGAACCGCAGAGACTGTCTCAGCCTTTGATTGCTGGCGGCGCCGCCCCGCACTTCGACCATTACTGCCCTCATCATTCCCCCCGGGGCCCACTCCACCTGTGGGGAGCAGAAACCATCTTTGCTGCGATTACCATCTGCCCCGGAGGACAGCGACAGCTAATCTCTGGCCGCGTACCGCAGGTGGCGTCACAAAGTCATCCCATCCATCCCCATCGCCCCTTTCCGTGGACATCTCGGGGTCACGAAACCGGGCGGGCCACCAGTGACATCCCCCTGACCCTTCACTAGCCCAGCGCCGAGTAACCCCTCAAGCACTGTAGGGTTCTCCATCCGCTGACCGGTCAGCGCGTCCATGTTCAACACTATCTGCAGAAAGGACCTATCATTAGTGCATGATCTGATGAATCCCGTTTTCCATCATGTGGACAGCTGGTCCTCAGACGCACATCCAGATGACGTAGACATTGGGGTCGGCGGGCCCCTCTGCAGCATCGACCCGGCCACGGTATTAATCACTGCGACCGCGATCGTTACGCCCCTGCACCTGACAGCCGCTCCCTTCTCTATAATTTTTGCACCCAAACTCTCACAATATCTAAGGACAAAAAAGTCCGTGGAGCCTCTGTTAGGAGTCTCGACACAGAAACTAGCCAGATATCCCTTCGGGAAGGACCTAGCCGAGGAGTGGCTCTTTTTAGGAAACCACCGTAACCACCATATTAAGTGGCCCTTTTAGTCAATATCCAACTATTTGACAAGTTTAAAGATATGACAAGGGAAATACCAAGGCCAGGTATCCATCCACAGACAGCTGTTTCGGGGTATTGCCCCTCATCAGTGTGGAGTAGGATTCTGGCCAGGTGGGAGCAATGCCTAGTAGACCAACAAGACAAAACAATCACTGATCTCGGGGAGCCCAGCCAGAGAAAACACTGCCGGCACCCAACGAGGGCGCTCAACACAGTGAAATCCATCCACAGACAGCTGTTTCGGGGTATTGCCCCTCAATCAGTGTGGAGTAGGATTCTGGCCATTTGGGAGCAATGCCTAGTAGACCAACAAGCCAAAACAATCACTGATCTCGGGGAGACCAGCCAGAGAAAACACTGCCGGCAGCCAACGAGGGCGCTCAACACAGTGAAATTCTAGGTGCATTGCCCCCTGGGAAATATGCAAATCAAAAAAGTCCGTGGAGCCTCTGTTAGGAGTCTCAACACAGAAACTAACAAGATATCCCTCCGGGAAGGACCTAGCCAAGGAGTGGCTCTTTTTAGGAAACTACCGTAACCACCATATTAAGTGGCCCTTTTAGTCAATATCCAACTCTTTGACAAGTTTAAAGATATGACATGGGAAATACCAAGGCCAGGTATCCATCCACAGACAGCTGTTTCGGGGTATTGCCCCTCATCAGTGTGGAGTAGGATTCTGGCCAGGTGGGAGCAATGCCTAGTAGACCAACAAGACAAAACAATCACTGATCTCGGGGAGCCCAGCCAGAGAAAACACTGCCGGCACCCAACGAGGGCGCTCAACACAGTGAAATCCATCCACAGACAGCTGTTTCGGGGTATTGCCCCTCAATCAGTGTGGAGTAGGATTCTGGCCAGGTGGGAGCAATGCCTAGTAGACCAACAAGCCAAAACAATCACTGATCTCGGGGAGATCAGCCAGAGAAAACACTGCCGGCAGCCAACGAGGGCGCTCAACACAGTGAAATCCTAGGTGCATTGCCCCCTGGGAAATATGCAAATCAAAAAAGTCCGTGGAGCCTCTGTTAGGAGTCTCAACACAGAAACTAACAAGATATCCCTCCGGGAAGGACCTAGCCAAGGAGTGGCTCTTTTTAGGAAACTACCGTAACCACCATATTAAGTGGCCCTTTTAGTCAATATCCAACTCTTTGACAAGTTTAAAGATATGACATGGGAAATACCAAGGCCAGGTATCCATCCACAGACAGCTGTTTCGGGGTATTGCCCCTCATCAGTGTGGAGTAGGATTCTGGCCAGGGGCAATGCACCTAGGATTTCACTGTGTTGAGCGCCCTCGTTGGCTGCCGGCAGTGTTTTCTCTGGCTGGTCTCCCCGAGATCAGATGATTGTTTTGTCTTGAATATCTAAGGACAGAGAGTTATACTGTCTTGTACGGCCTCTCAATAAATTCCACTCACACATCAGAGCCCACCCAAAATGCTAATTTATATACACACACACACATAAATAAATAAATATATATATATTTATTTTTAAACTGAAGATCTTTATTTCTCTTGCCCGGGTCATATGAAGGATTTGTTAATTCCTATCAACAGAAAAATTGCCGATTTGCCGAAAATGAGCTTCTGTGATTAGGTGCGAGGATTAGGGGAGCTGCTCATTTCTGAAATGTTGATTATGACCCTCTGGGACGGCATCCATGGTGTTTTACAGCTGCAATACAAATTAATTCTATAATAACCCTCGATCTATCTTCCGTAAGCTTCGAGCGAAACCACCGGGAGCTTCTCTTTAAATACAGGTCCCCTCTGTTCAGCTCCAACACAATCAAACATGCTGACAGCCTCCATAATTCCTGTCTCTTCCTCAATCAGCACATGTTATGAAAACTCCATCATAAATCCCCCCGGGAAATGAATAATTTCACTATATTTGTATATATTTGATCAGGATACAGATTGATACTCTCCACACGTTGCACTCACTGTGGGCAGAAAACACTGAGGATTGGAAAGCTTAAAAAAGTAATAAAAAAAAAATAAAATAAAAAAAATACACACAATAAAACTAGGTGATACTTTGGCAAATCTTCACGTAAACAGAATTATCATATTATCTCAGCAGGATATAGAGGATATTAGGGATTTGTAACTCTCCCCATCCCAAAAAGGCAAGGGTGTCTTATGCAATCGTTGCGACGCAGTAGGTTGAAACCTGAAGTTTCCCTCCACTCTCTATAAAGACACATCTGTAGGTTTTTCCTTCCACTCTCTATAAAGACACATCTGCAGGTTTTTCCCTCCAATCTCTAAAAAGACACATCTGCAGGTTTTTCTTCACTATCTGACATGAAATCAGAATAAATTTTTCCTGTTTTAGGTCAATTAGGAACCAAAATTATTTATATTTGCCAAATACCAGAATAATGAGAGAGAATGTTTTAAGACATTTTTATTACTTTCTGCACAGTCAAAAGTTTCTGCGCACTAAGAGCACTGTGCCTTTAAACAATATGGGACAGCCCATATGCTGATGTCATGTCTTTGAAAGCTTCTGATAGGTTTATTGGCAACATCTGAGTTAATTAGATACACACCTATGTATGTATATTAATGCACATTTTAATGCACACCTGACACACGGCTTCTTTGTGTAGCAGCATGGGAAAATCAAAAGAAATCAGCCAAGATCTCAGGAAGAGAATTGTGGGCTTGCACAAGTCTGGTTCATCCTTGGGTGCAATTTCCAGATACCTGAAGGTGCCTCGTTCATCTGTACAAACAACTATACGCAAGTACAAACAAGATGGGAATGTCCAGCCATCATACCGCTCAGGAAGGAGATGGGTTCTGTGTACCAGAGATGAACGTGCTTTGGTCAGACATGTGCATATCAACCCAAGCACAAAAGGAAAAGCCCTTGTGAAGATGCTGGCGGAAGCTGGTAAGATTGTGTCATTATCCATAGTGAAACAAGTACTGTATGAACATGGGCTGAAAGGCCACTCTGCCAGGAAGAAGCCATTACTCCAAAAGAAACAGGAAAAAAAGCCAGATTAATGTTTACAAATGCACACAGGAACAAAGACGTACATTTTTGGAGACCTGTCCTGTGGTCTGACAAAACAAAAATTGAACTGTTTGACCACCATTACATTTGGAGGAAAATGGGAGAAGCTTTGAAGCCTAAGAACACCATCCCAATTGTGACATTGGGGGTGGCAGCATCATGTTGTGGGGTTGTTTTGCTGCAGGAGGGACTGGTGCACTTCACAAAATAGATGGCATCATGAGGAAAGAAGATTATGTGGCAATACTGAAGCAACATCTCAAGACATCAGCCAGGAACTTAAAGCTTTGGCGGAAATGGGTCTTCCAAATGGACAATGATCTGAGCATACTGCAAAACTGGTTACAAAGTGGCTTATGGATAAAGTCAATGTTTTGGAGTGGCCACCACAAGCCCTGATCTCAATGCTATTGAAAATGTATGGGCAAAACTGAAAAGGCCGGTGCGAGCGGCAACTTACAAACATGGCTCAGCTACACCAGGTCTGTCAGGAGGCATAGGCCCAAATTCCTACCAACTATTGTGAGAATATTTTGGAAGGAGATCCAAAACATTTCATCCAAGTCACACAGTGTAAGGGCAATGCTACCAAATACTAATGAATTGTATGTAAACTTTTGACTTTCCAGAAAGTTAAAAAAAACGCCTTAAAACATTCTATCTCGCATTATTCTGGCATTTGACAAATATAATAATCTTGGTTCTTAATTGACCTAAAATGGTAATGGTTTATTGTGATTTCATGTCAGATAGTGAGAAAATCCTGCAGACATGTCTTTTTAGAGAGCGGAGGGAAAAAGCTGGAGATGTGTCTTTATAGAGAGCGGAGGGAAAAACCTGCAGATGTGTCTTTATAGAGATTGGAGGGAAAAACCTACAGATGTGTCTTTATAGAGAGTGGGGAGAACAACCTGCAGATGTGTCTTTTTAGAGAGTGTATGTAAATTTCTGGTTTCAACTGTAGATAGATCAAATGTCGTGGGTTCACAGTAACAGCTTTCACATACAAATGCAACACTTGGAATCAGCTCCAGACCTTTTACCTGCTTAATTGAT
>NC_134359.1:284859893-284872393 GCF_048569485.1 Anomaloglossus baeobatrachus | reverse complement strand
TGCCAACTCTAATTGTTTGGGGTCTGGTAAGTGCGATTCTGTTAGTGGGTGTCTGCTTTCTTTTGGAGGTAAACTTAGCAGTACACAGAGAGAAATATATGTAAGAAGAAAATGTTAACCTTTGGAAATATAGTCTGTACCCACCACTATAGGACGGGTTCTGCACCATGAGATTAGCAGATCAGATAAGAAAGTGTGCATCTGACCCAGTACCAGGAGTAACACAAAATGCTGATGTTCTAGAATGTGATGACAGGATTAGATTTGAATAAATGTGGATTGTCGTTCATGGAAAAATATAAGACGTCCCCTAATAATAAGCCCTAGCACATCCTTTGCAGTAAAAAATATTATAAGACCCTGTCCTATTTTGGGGGAAATATGGAGAAGGAAGGAAGGATGAGGCAGGAAGATCCAAGAGGGAGGGGGGAGGGAGGGAGGAAGAAAGGGAGAGAGGGAGGAAGGAAGGAAGGAAGGAAGGAAGGAAGGATGGGAGGAAGGGAGGGAGGAAGGAAGGGAGGGAGGGAGGAAGGAAGGGAGAGAGGGAGGAAGGAAGGAAGGAAGGAAGGAAGGAAGGATGGGAGGAAGGGAGGGAGGAAGGAAGGGAGGGAGGGAGGAAGAAAGGAAGGGAGGGAGGAAGAAAGGAAGGAAGGAAGGATGGGAGGAAGGGAGGGAGGAAGGAAGGGAGGGAGGGAGGAAGAAAGGAAGGAAGTAAGGAAAGGATGGGAGGGAGGAAGGAAGGAAGGAAGAAAGGAAGGGAGGAAGGAAGGGAGGGAGGGAGGGAGGAAGAAAGGAAGGAAGGAAGGAAAGGAAGGGAGGAAGGAATGAAGGAAGAAAGGAAGGAAGGGAGGGAGGAAAAAAGGAAGAAAGGAAGGAAGTAAGGAAAGGATGGGAGGAAGGAAGGAAGGAAGAAAGGAAGGAAGGAAGAAAGGAAGGAAGGAAGGGAGGAAGGAAGGACGAAGACTAAATGTAGAGCGTAAACCATGGCTGCCGTTACTATACTTTGAAACCACTGATGCACCTTCATACGTGCTGTGTGCAAAAATTCTTAGAAAAACTTATACATTAGTCCATTATAATATATTTGCATCATAAAACTCCATGGTAAAAAAAATCCTGTTCATAAATGTAAAAAAAAAGTGTAAGGTATTCGCCACTAGGGGAAGCTAGCTGTTTAAGGATTGATGCAGCTGCTATTGAATTGAATGATAAATCTGTCTTCGATAAGCTCCCCCTAGTGGTGGCAGAAGGAAGCCATTTTTGTATATTTCACCTCTAAGTCAACACAGGAGATGTGACCAGTAGGGACTGTGTGCTACCATATATTTTAGGGTGGAAGACCTGTATAATACATCATTCCATAGGGGTACAGAATGGGCCTCTAGCAGTCGATGGACATAGTATTATGAGGACATTTGCGCTCGGATACTTAGCAGTCCCGCCGCTGTCTTTGATTTCTTATAAGCTGTCTCTCAGCGCCGTTTATGTCAAATGCTGCGAGGCAAGACAAATCAATCCCATATGCCCTGATATTTGCCTTAAAAAGAGCAGACATGGTCCCCAGCCATGCCGAGAGGGGAAGAGAACGCTGCATGCTTTGAAGTTTAGCAGCGGATTAAACGCCCCGTCAAAAAGTGTCGTATCCCATTATAATGCGGGACGTCCATGCGCACTTTAAAAGGTTACTCTAACCACAACCTGCCAGAGAAGCAAATGGAGTCTGAGCAGCAGCTTTTAGGAAACACAACCCCGTCAATCATCCCACCGAAAGACAGAACTCCCACCCTGAAGAGGCTGATAGCAGGGGACAATAGCTTACACTCAAACCAAAGCTACATTTTAAATTTACCGTCCCTTTAACAGCTACATGATCAAACTAGAAAGTCTCAATTGATATTTTCAGTTTATTATCTCTATATCGATGTCCATATTGATATTGAACCTGTGTATACTGTAGGTTTTTGTTTTGCTTTTTTGGGGGGGAGTTTCTCTTTAAATGTTTTTTCATGTTTTTTTCGCAATATTTTTCACCTTTTGTAAACATATTATTCCTAAATATAGATATAAACAAGGAAATATTTTTCATATTTTACTTTTTTTGTTTTTCATTTTCATTTTTGTTATTTTTGGACCATAGGGCTTAGTATCAGGTCCTTGCTGATTGTTATTCGCCTTTTCTAGATACAGAAATAAACAAAAAATGTAGAGTTTGTATATACTTAAGTTGTTTTTGTTTTTATCAATTACGTTAATTGCCTTTAACAGTTTTTTTTTACTTTTCTGGGGTTTTTTAAAAATAATTTTTGGACATTTAGCCTAGTGTTAGTTACTTGCTGATTTTTTGCTGGCTACTTTCCTAGACATAGATGTAAACACCTATCTTTTACTATTCCTAGATACAGATATAAACAAGGAAACAACCTTCAAAATGTTTTTCACATTTTGCTTTTTTTGTTTTTTGTTTTCATTTTTATTATTTTTGGACCACAGGGCTTAGTGTGAGTGCCTTTGATTGTTATACGGCTTTTCTAGATATAGAAATAATCAAAACATTTAGAATTTGCACAAACGTAAGTTGTTTTTATTTTTATAAATTCCAATAATTGCCTTTAACAGTTTTTGTTTTTTTTTATTTTTCTGTTTTTTTTTAAAAATAATTTTTGGACATTTAGCCAAGTGTTAGTTACTTGCTGATTTTTTGCTGGCTACTTTCCTAGACATAGATGTAAACATCTATATATTTTAAAATTCCTCGATACAGATATAAACAGGGAAACAACCTTCAAAATGTTTTTAATTTTCTTTATTTTTTTTCATTTTCATTTTTGTTATTTTTGGACCATAGGGCTTAGTATCATTTCCTTGCTGATTGTTATTCAGCTTTTCTAGATACAGGAATAAACAAAAGATGTAGAGTTTGTATATACTTAAGTTGTTTTTTGTTTTTATAAATTCCGTTAATTGCCTTTAACAGTTTTTTTTATTTTTCTGGGGGGCGGAAGGTTTAAATAATTTTTGGACATTTAGCCTACTGTTAGCTGCTTGCTGATTTTTTGCTGGCTGCTTTCCTAGATACAGATATAAACAAAGAAACATCCTGGAATTTTTTTTTTCATAGTTTATTTTCTTTGTTTTTCATTTTCACTTTTGTTATTTTTGGACCATAGGACTAAAGGGGGCTTTACACGCATCGATATCGCTAGCGAGCGTACCCGCCCTGTAATTTGTGCGTCACGGGCAAATTGCTGCACATGGCGCACAATATCACTAACACCCGTCACACATACTTACCTTCCTAGCGACGACGCTGTGGGCGGCGAACAACCTCTTTGTTAAGGGGGAAGTTTGTGCGCCGTCACAGCGACGTCACACAGCGGCCGACCAATAGAAGTGGAAGGGCGGAGACCAGCCGCATTAGCGACACGCCCACCTCGTTGCCGGAGGACGCAGGTACGGTGTTGTTCGTTGTTCCCGGGGTGTCACACGTAGCAATGTGTGCTGCCTCAGGAAAAACGAACAATCTACGTCCACAATGAACAATGACATTTTGAAAATGAACGACGTCTCAACGATCAACGATTAGGTGAGTATTTTTGATCGTTAACACTCGCTCCTAGCTGTTACACGCAACGACGTCGCTAACGACGTCGGATGTGCGTCACGAATTCCGTGACCCCAAAGACATATCGTTAGATATGTCGTTGCGTGTAACGGGGCCTTTAAGGCGGCTTTACATGGAACAATATCGCTAACGAGATGTCGCTGGGGTCACGGAATTCGTGACGCACATCCGGCCTTGTTATCGACGTCGTTGCGTTTGAAATATACGGGCGACCGTTAACGATCAAAATTACTCACCTAATCGTTGAACGTTGATACGTCGTTCATTTCCCAAATGTCGTTGATGGTGCTGGACGCAGTTTGTTGGTCGTTCCTGAGGCAGCACACATCACTACGTGTGACACCCCAGGAACAACGAACAACACCGTACCTGCGTCCTCCGGCAATGAGGTGGGCGTGGCTTTCATGCAGCTGCTCTCCGCCCCTCCGCTTCTATTGGACGCCTGTCGTGTGATGTCGCGACATCGCTAGGCAGGTAAGTCCGTGTGACGGGTCCTAGCGATATTGTGCGTCACGGACAGCAATTTGCCTGTGACGCACAAACAACGGGGGCGGGTGCTTTCACGAGCGATATCGCTGCGTGTAAAGCAGCCTTTAGTGTCAGTTCCTTACTAATTGTTATCCGGCTTTTCTAGATATAGAAATATACAAAACATGTAGAGTTTGTATATACTTAAGTAGTTTTTGTTTTTTATAAATTCCATTAATTGCCTTTAACGTTTTATTTATTTTTCTGGGTTTTTTAAAAATAATTTTTGGACATTTAATCCAGTGTTAGTTACTTGCTGATTTTTTTGCTGGCTACTTTCCTAGACATAGATGTAAACATCTATATATTTTACTATTCCTAGATAAAGAAATAAACAAGGAAACAACCTTCAAAATGTTTTTCACATTTTACTTTCTTTGTTTTTCATTTTCATTTTTGTTATTTTTGGACCATAGGGCTTAGGGCGGCTTTGCACGTTGCGACATCGCACGTGCGATGTCGGTGGGGTCACATCGAAAGTGACGCACATCCGGCGTCACTTTCGACATCGTAGTGTGTAAATGCTAGATGATATGATGAACGAGCGCAAAAGCGTCGTTATCGTATCATCGGTGCATTCTCCGACATTTCCATAATGCCGGTGCCGCAACAGGTACGATGCAGTTCCTCGTTCCTGCGGCAGCACACATCGCTGTGTATGAAGCCGCAAGAGCGAGGAACATCTCCTTACCTGCCGCCGGCGGCTATACGGAAGGAAGGAGGTGGGCGGGATATTTACATTCTGCTCATCTCCGCCCATCCGCCGCTATTGGCCGCCTGCCGTGTGACGTCGCTATGACGCCGCATGACCCGCCCCCTTAGGAAGGAGGCGGGTCGCCGGCCAGAGCGACGGTCGCAGGGCAGGTGAGTGCATGTGAAGCTGGTGTAGCGATAATTTTCGCTATGCCAGCTATCACACGATATCGTACCTGCGACGGGGGCGGGGACTATCGCGTGCGACATCGCAGCATCGGCTTGCGATGTCGCAACGTGCAAAGTCCGCCTTAGTGTCAGTTCCTGGATGATTATTATCCTGCTTTTCTAGATACAGAAATAAACAAAAAATGTAGATTTTGCATATACTTAAGTTGTTTTTGTTTTGATAGATTCCGTTATTTGCCTTTAACAGTTTTTTTTATTTTTCGGTGGGGGGGGGGTGGAAGGTTTAAAATAATTTTTGGACATTTAGCCTAGTGCTAGCTCTTTGCTGTTTTTTTTGCTGGCTACTTTCCTAAATATAGATGTAAACAAGGAAACAACCTTCAAAATGTTTCACTTTTTACTTTCTTTGTTTTTCATTTTTGTTATTTTTGGACCATAGGGCTTAGTGTCAGTTCCTTGCTCATTGCTATCCAGCTTTTCTCGATAGAGAAATAAACAAAAGATGTATAGTTTGCATATATTTAAGTTGCTTTTGCTTTTATAAATTCCGTTAATTGCTTTTAACAGTTTTTCTGTTTTGTTTTTTTTTGTTTTTCTTTATAATTTTTGGACATTTAGCCAAGTGTTAGCTGCTTGCTGATATTTTGCTGGCTACTTTCCTAGATATAGATGTAAACATCTATATATTTTAAACATATTATTCCTGGATACAGATATAAACAAGGAAACATCCTTTAAAATGTTTTTAATTTTTTAATTTTCTTTGTTTTTTTTTTTCATTTTTGTTATTTTTGAACCATAGGGCTTAAGTGTCAGTTCCTTGCGGCTTTTCTAGATATAGAATTCAATAAAATATTTAGAGTTTGTATATACTTACGGTAAGTCGTTTTTGTTTTTATAAATTCCGTTAATTGTCTTTTACCGCTTTGTTTTATTTTTTGGGGGTTTTTTTTAAATAATTTTTGGACATTTAGCCTAGTGTTAGCTGCTCTCTGATTTTTTGCTGGCTACTTTCCTAGATATAGATGTAAACATGGAAAAAAAATACAAATGAAGACCTTGTATACACGAAATAGTATTTTTCTTTATTTTTGTTAATCCTTGAAATGTATTTCATACTTTTTTCTCTGCTTTTTATACTTAGTGCAAGTTTTGTGTCACGCCTTATTACACACATGTGGCTTGTTTCCCATGTTTACTAGATACAGCTATAACAAGGCAACATCTTGACGTAAAAGGATAAAGACCCTACATGTACTGAAGGGTGGTTTATTTTTGTGTTAATTCCCCTATAAATGTTTTTCACATTTTTTTATGTTTTTCACATATTTTACAATCTAGTGCTAATATCCAGTTTCTTGTCACCTCATGATGGAAATGGAAACAATATATTATAATGGGTTTATTAATTACCCTTTAAATATTTTTACTCTGTTTTTCCTTTTTTTTTACTAACACTTCGTGCCAGTTTTGTGACATGCTGATTGTTACCCATGTTTCTTAAATACAGATATGAAAGGCAACAGCTTGACATAGAAGGATAAAGAAGGTTGGTTTTTTTTTATTAATTCCCCTTTAAAAGTTTTTCATAAATTTTTACTAATATTTTTCATGATTTTTTTTTTATTTTTTTATTTTTTTTTTAGGGACATAGAGCACAGTGTCAGATTCTCGTCGCCTTGTGCCACTCTCTTGAAGGGTGTCGATGTACGTCTGCTGTAACTCAAGCAGATCCTGTCAATTTTCCACATCAGTTTACAAAAATGAAATCAAATGTCAGGCGGCCATGCGGCTCCTACAGATTTCATCAATGTGCCTAAATGTCTGCACAAAAATATTAAAATTAACAAGAAAAATCGACCGAGGAGGAAAACCGTAGGAAAATTTCATATTCAACAAGAATCTCAATTCAGATTTACAGATGTAGCAGAGCTGAGTTTGTCATATGTAGTGCAATGCTGTCAGGGGGTGTAGTGCTCAGCGTGTCAGGAATAGAGAAGTTTTTCACGTGTTACTAAACGGTCCTCAAAAATGTGGCCCAAGTTTTTGTTTTTCTTGTTTTATAGAGTAGCCAAACTAAATTTGGCAGATGTAGTAAACTGAGAAGTGTTGTTAATTATATGTACTGAGAAGTGTTGTTAATTTTATGTAGAAGAGCTAGGTAGATATAGGGGAAATGACAGAATCCCCCCAAAAATCCAGAAAATCAAATTGTATGATTTTTAAATAATTACCGAAATTTGCATTTAGTAGTTGATCACCGACCAACCAGCAAGAATTCTGTCTTTCAGACCTGTTATTTGTTCTTGCACTCTGCACTCATTACCTGTATTAATTGCACCTTTGTAAAAGAAACCTGTCCACAAATTCAATCACACTCCAACCTCTCCACCATGTACAAGACGAAAGAGCTGTTTAAGGAAACCAGAGACAAAACTGTAGTCCTGCACAAGGCTGGGATGGGCTAAAGACAATAGGCAAGCAGCTTGGTGAGAAGGCAACAACTGTTGGCACAATTATTATAAAATGAGAGAAACACAAGATGACTATCAATCTTACTCGGTCTGGGGCTCCATCCAAATTATCGCCTTATGGGGTAAGGATGATTCTGAGAAAGGTCAGGAATTAAGGCCCTGTCACACACACAGATAAATCTTTGGCAGATCTGTGGTTGCAGTGAAATCATGGACATATTGTTCCATTTGTACATAGCCACAAACCTGGCACTGATTGTCCACAATTTCAATGCAACCACAGATCTGCTACAGATTTATCTGTGTGTGTGACAGGGCCTTTAGCCCAGAACTACACGGGATGACCTGGTCAATGACCTGAAGAGATCTGGGATCACAGTCTCAAAGATTACCATTAGTAACACACTACACCGTCATTGATTAAAATCCTGCAGGGCACACAAGGTCCCCTGCTCACGTCAGCACATGTCCAAGCCAATTTGAAGTTCACCAATGACCATCTGGATGACTCAGAGGAGGCATGGGAGAAGATCATGTGGTCAGATGAGACGGAAATAGTAGTTTTTGGTATCAACTACACTCGCCGTGATTGGAGGAAGAAGAAGGATGAGTACACCAAGAGCACCGTCCCAACCGCAAGGCATGGGGGTGGAAACATCATACTTTGGGGGTGCTTTTCTGCAAAAGGGCAGAACAATGGCACCGTATTGAAGGGAGGATGGATGGTGTCATGTATCGTGAGATTTTGGCCAACAACCTCCTTCCCTCAATAAGAGCATTGAAGATGGGTCCTGACTGAGTATTCCAGCATTACAATGACCTGAAACACACAGTCAGGCAACTAAGGAATGGCTCTGTAAGAAGCACTTTAAGGTCCTGGAGTGGCTTAGCCAGTCTCCACACCTGAACCCAAGAGAAAATCTTTGGAGGAGCTGAAACTCAATGTTGCCCCGCGACAGCCTGAAACCTGAACGATTTGGAGAAGATCTCTATGGTGAAGTTACCTGAAAGATCTGGAGAAGATCTGTATGGAGAAGTGACCTGAAAGATCTGGAGAAGATCTGTATGGAGGAGTGACCTGAGCGATTTGGAGATGATCAGTGTGGAGAAGTAACCTGAAAGAGCTGGAGAAGACCTGTATAGAGGAGTTACCTGAAAGATCGGGAGAAGATCTCTATGGAGGAGTGACCTGAAAGATCTGGAGAAGATCAGAATGGAGGAGTGACCTGAAAGAGCTGGAGAAGACCAGTATGGAGGAGTGGCCTGAAAGATCTGGAGAAGACCTGTATGGAGGAGTGGCCTGAAAGATCTGGATAAGATCAGTATGGAGAAGTAACCTGAAAGAGCTGGAGAAGACCAGTATGGAGGAGTGACCTGAAAGATCTGGAGAAGATCAGTATGGAGAAGTAACCTGAAAGAGCTGGAGAAGACCAGTATGGAGGAGTGACCTGAAAGATCTGGAGAAGATCTGTATGGAGGAGTCACCTGAAAGATCTGGAGAAGATCTGTATGGAAGAGTCACCTGAAAGATCTGTACAAGATTAGTATGGAGGAGTCACCTGAAAGATCTGGAGAAGATCTATATATGAGGGAGTGACCGGAAAGATCTGGAGAAGATCAGTATGGAGGAGTAACCTGAAAGAGCTGGAGAAGACCAGTATGGAGGAGTGACCTGAAAGATCTGGAGAAGATCTGTATGGAGGAGTCACCTGAAAGATCTGGAGAAGATCTGTATGGAAGAGTCACCTGAAAGATCTGTACAAGATTAGTATGGAGGAGTCACCTGAAAGATCTGGATAAGATCTATATATGAGGGAGTGACCGGAAAGATCTGGAGAAGATCAGTATGGAGGAGTGACCTGAAACATCTGGAGATGATCTGTATGGAGGAGTCACCTGAAAGATCGGGAGAAGATCTATATATGAGGAAGTGACTGGAAAGATCTGGAGAAAATCTGTATGGAAGGGTGGGCCGAAATCCCTGCTGCAGTGTGTGCAAATCTGGTCAAGAACGACAGGAAACGTCCGTCCTCTGTAACCACATATCGTATCCTGGATTATTACTGACTCTTTGACAAGGTAAAGAACACAGGTCTTATAAGTGAACCAGTTCAGTTCTGCTACATCCGTAATGCTATAATAGCTTTGTTGTGTGGTCGGTCTGACGGGTCATCAGATAGGCTGCCCCCTTGGCAGATCTTATCACATCCGCACATTTGGGGATCCTGGCAGGATGTGTTGAATACAATGGCAGTTTCTAATTAACACAGAAGTTGTAACCAGTATGGTGCTATTTCCCAGTGCTGCTTTAGTGCCCAGTAACCCCTCACGGCTGACTGGTCATATTTCCAAACAAGAGCTGATACGTCCAATGTCAAAGCCTCCTGACCGTCACCGCACAATTACCGAAAAGACGAAAACAGATGGGAAGCCATGAAATCTGATAGGAATACAGCAGTGCTGCTCCAGCGCACCCACTGCCCATATGGTATCATTTATACTCATCCCTGGTGCTAACAAAACAGGATGCGGATCCCCTCTGCCCATCCACTTAAACCCTCAGTAAGACCCTGCCCTGGGGCTGAGGAGGGAGAATTTCCTATGTTAACCATGATTTAAAAGGACAGGAGATCAGATGATAGGGAAAGTGGAAGAACCTATTACATAAATGACTAAGACAGACCCAAAATAGAACAATACGTGGACTGAAATGCTAAAAATTGCTTTTACAGTGTCTTCGTTCAGTCTTTGTTGTAAATAAGAACTGAAAAAATACCAGTTATGTGTTATTTAAGGGTAAGTATCTACTGAGAAACCCTATTCAGATCATAGCAGACTCTGACTGGGGGGCAGCTTCCTGCAGAAGCAACCATCTCCCTATGCTTTGCTATCAATGAAAGATAAGCCACGCCTCTTTACATAAGCCCTGCCCCCGAGGGGATGTGGAGGAAGGGACCACTTGTTTTCTTTGTCATGTTTCTAGAAATCAGTTTGTTTCAGTAAGAAAGAAAAAAAGAAAGAAATGAAGCAAAGAAGGAAAGAAAGAAAGAAAGAAGGAAGGAAGGAGAGAAGGAAGGAAAGGTGGAAAGAAAGACGGAAGGAAAGAAGGAAGGATGGAAAGAAGAAAAGAAAGAAAGAAGGAAAGACGGAAAGAAGGATGAAAGAAAGAAAGAAGGAAAGAATGAAGGATGTAAAGAAGGAAAGAAAGGAAGAAAGGAGAGAAGGAAGGAGAGACGGAAGGAAGGAAAGAAGGAAGGAAGGAGAGAAGGCAGGACGAAGAGAAGGAAGGAAGGAAGGAAAGATGAAAGAAAGAAGGAAGGACGGAAAGAAGGATGAAAGAAAGAAGGAAAGAATGAAGGAAGTAAAGAAGGAAAGAAAGGAAGAAAGGAGAGAAGGAAGGAGAGACGGAAGGAAGGAAAGAAGGAAGGAGGGAAAGAAGGAAGGAAGGAGAGAAGGAAGGAAGAAGAGAAGGAAGGAAGGAAAGAAGAAAGAAGGAAGGAAGGAAAGAAGAAAGAAAGAAAGAAAGAGAAAAAGAAAGGCATCGCTAGTGATGTCAGGTCTCTATGCTTGGAGATACCTGTCAATCACATGCCGGGGAGCTGGGAAGTACCGACCAGACGGACTAGTCTGGTCTCTGGCTATGGCCTCTTAAAGGCATATTTTCTTGGAAACACTGAGGCACTTCAGAGAGTAATATACAACGCTGTAATTGTGCAACAAGGCTGTGTTTCAGGATGCAATTGTGCAAAAAGGCCGTGTTTCAAGCTGCCCATGGTTTGGCAGCATGAATCCCATGACAAGTTTCCTTTAACAAGGATAAGGCAGCTGATGTCACTCTGTCATGCTGATTGAACTATAAAAGCAGACTGTTGCTTTAAATCATACTCTTTTCCTTTATCCATTGTTATCTCCAAGGAAACATGTATTTTCATCATTGTTTTGCATCAAAAGGGCTTTACAGGCAAGGACATTGCTACTTGTACGATTGCCCCTAAATCAACCATTTTTCAGATCATCAAGAATGTCAAAGAGAGAAGTTTAACTGCAGTATAGAAGACTTCAGGGTGCCCAAGTAAGTCAGCAAGTGTCAGGATACTCTTCTGAAGAAGATTCATCTATGAAATCAGTTCAACAGCAGTGCAGAGCTTGCTCAAGAATGGCAGCAGGCAGGAATCATGGCATCTGTTCTCACAGTGAGGTGAAGGCTTTTGCAGGCTGACTTGGGGTCAAGATGGGCAGCAAAGAAGCCACTTCTCTCCAAGAAAAACATCAAGGAAAGACTGTCATTCTGCAGGAATTGGACTGCAGAGAATTGGGGTAAAGTTATCTTCTCTGATGAAGCCCCCATTAGACTGATGGAATAATGATTATCCAGAGAAGATATATTGAGTCCTACCATAAGCCCTCTCTCTGCCTACCCTGTGACCATTCATGTGAGGAGGCTTTTCATCCATGGAGGGGGTTCACTCACTCATGTATAAAGAATAGGACCTATACCTCCTCTAAGTGCAACCTCTCCCATCATCCAGGAACAATTTGGTGACGATCAATACTTATTTCAGCATGATGGAGAACAAGTCACAATGCAAAAATGATAACTAAGTAGCTTGCTAAGGAGAAAATTGAAATTGTGGGTGCCTGGCCAGGAAACCCACTAGATCTGAATCCCATTGAGAACCTGTGGTCAAAACTTAAAAAGTGGGAAGACAAACAAATATTTAGAAATGATGATAAACTCCAAGCAGTGATGAGACAAGATTGGCTATCATCAGTCAGAATTTGGCTCAGAACCTGATATCCAGCTGCCAAGGTGAAGGGCGGAGGTCTCGAAAGATGAGGGTCAGCAATGTAAATAAGTAATATGCGAACATTTTTCCATAAACTTGATCAATTTGTCAATAAAAGCTAAAAATTTTGAAATTGTGATAATTGTACTTTTTTAACCACAGAAACATAGGACTGTCATGGTAGCGTCAGGTTCTGTTCACATTGCA